>NW_020884917.1:2186351-2186536 GCF_003945725.1 Corapipo altera
AAAAGAAAAGAAATACGGAAGTTCTATTTCTTAGGCAAGTATATTAGCCAATATATCAACAAGAGTTATCAATCCCCTTCTAGTGCTAAAACTAAAATTGAACTTGTGTTCACCTTAAAGAGAGGATTTTAAATGGCGTACAGGTTTCTGACACACGGTGACAAAAGCCATAAAAGTAAAGGAGA
>NW_020884917.1:2196536-2471399 GCF_003945725.1 Corapipo altera
AGCCATTATTTTCTTCAGGAGGTCAGATTTTTTCGTGCAATAGAATGCCACTATTCAAAGCATCACAAGGTGGAAAAGCCTGTTGGATTCTCCATGACAGAAATATTTCCATAGGAATTAGCAAGGAAAGTAGAAATAATAGTTTAGCTGGGGTTCTTTGTTTTGGTTTGGATTGTTGGAGGGGGGGGTTGTTTTTTCGTAACTTCCTAGAAATCATTATAGCTTGAACTTACTTTACTTTGTTGATGTCTTGGAGCCTAATACATTCATTATTCTACATAAAAAGAAGCAAGGGAACCCTTAAAAATATAGCAATATGTAATTTCCAGTGCATGACAGGAAGGTAGCTTACCTTGTCCGTGTTCAAATATATGGATGTTTTTCCAACCTAATTGCATACTTTCCATATTCAAGCCTGTTTGATATTTTTTAAGCAATACATATTTTAAATTGTTCATCATACTTTTTCCAAAGACAAACAGTGACTGTGAAGAGCACATAACACAGCTGGTTTGAGTTTGAAATGGGATTATCTTAAGAAGGTACCAGGAAAATCCTCTCTTTTCCTCTAACCTGTTGATTGATGTCGAAAATTAGAAAGCACAAAAAATCTCAACTAAAATAATGAGGCAGCTACCCAGAAGGCCTGAAAATAGCACTTTTTGTACACTGTCTATTTAACATACTTATACATATGTTAGGCATTTTTTATATATGCACTCAAATACTAAAATACACACCTCAAAATATTTTTGGCTAACACTTGTAAAAAGTCTGAGTGTAGTCAAGGAAATGACATTATAAATGATATAAATGTTCTTAAACACTACTTGTAAGTATTTAGGGTGTGCTTTCAAACTGCTGATTTTACTCTAATCTTACAAAATTTTTCATCAAATAACGGTGGCTGAAAGGGGAAATTCAAGTAACACCCTAAACAAATGAAAACCCAAAATGCAAATTAGAGTGGGGGGGAAAAAAAGGAAAACCAAACATTTTCTCTTTTCTTCTGTCTTTTAGCATGGTAGTTATATTCCTGTTAGAACAGACAAGAGAGACAGAGAAAAAAAGGATATACTTACTACAACTCTGAATTTTAAGTAATATAGATTGTCTTTTAATTAAAATCTGCTGATAGTTTAAAAAAGGTGTATATGTGTATATATATATATATACACACATATATACACTTAAAATCAAATTATAAACCTTCCAATATTTGACTGAAAACCCGCTTGATCCACTGGATATAGCTGGCAGGATATCATGAAAGCCCCTTGTTTCTCTCTCAGCAGTCTGTAAGATCTGCTTACGGTGCTCCACATATTCTTCTTTAATCCTTTTGTAACTTTTATCTGACCTTTTGCTTAATACAGTTCCAGTAAAAAAGAAATGTTTGTTCATGAACAAATCTATGTATTTGATGATCTGTATTCAAGTCACAAGCCAAACAGGAAAAGTTCTGTGATGAAATTCCATGCCAAACTGTACAAGAGAGCAGGATTACACTCTGTAAGAAATTCATTTTCCTTTTCAAAAGTTTGCAGGGAAGAGAGAGATGGTGAACCTCAGTTTCAAAATATATGTCAGTAATTTCCAACAGTTTTCTATAAATATTCAAAAGTTGAGGGGGAAGAATGAGACAAAAGAATGGAAAAGTCTGCCATGGAATTTCAATCATACCAATAGCCATGTGGCAATTAATCAAATAAAGTTGCTCAAGACCATTTGGAGAAGTGTTACATTTTAAATACAAATTTAATTATCACCTAAGAAGCAGAGCACATAGCTCAGAGTTTTCTAATAACTAACATCAGAGTTCAAGCAGTAAGAAAGAGGGAATAGAGATGGAGGAGAGAGAATCAAGTTAATAATCCTTAAAATGCATGTCACTACTGGGTTTCTTTATGACTATAGGATTCTGACATAATTATAAACTGCAGATTTTCAATTTTTTTGTAAAAAATTAGTTCTATTTATGGCCAGTAGACCGAACACTGATATAACAAATAAGAAAGTGGCCAAATATAATATTTTGTAAAGTTCAAATAGCAAAAAATAAATTACAAAAATCCAAATATAATTTCAGCTCTTCATTTCCAAATATTGCATTGTGAAAATGGATAAATGCTGACTAAACTTAAAATGGAAAAACTTCATTTCTAGGCATTTTTAAGAGAAAGCATCCCTGGAAAAAAACAACCAACCAACCAACCAAAAAAAAAACCAGTGTCGAGTGCTTCAGAACAGAACACTAGAGCTATCCCTAAAGGATTAGCAAGAAGTAGTACACGAATATCCTCCAAGTATAGATATTTCTCAAACTTTGCAAGAATGTTTCATTTACAAAACATGAATTTTTAATTATTTTCTCTATAAAGAGATATATTGCTCAAGCTTTCCTCAACATCCAATAATGTGCAGGCAAAATTAATCACAAGCATCCAAAGGTCTGGTATGTTAGACATACCCTTGGTGGTAACACATTTATTAAAGAGCCAAGACGGACTAAATCTTATAATGTGATTCATTACAGCTAATGTAGTTTATCAAAGCTACTGATAAGAAAGGGTGAGAAACACCCTTGAGTGTTTGAAAACATTTTCCAAGCTCATATTAGAATGTTTCAGATCCCTAGATTAAATGAAGAAATTAATCCAGAATATTTTGAATAATTTTCATTTATAAATTTCTGTCTATACTAATGCAGTATAAAACCAGACTGTTGGCTTTGATGAACTGTCTCTTCAATGATGTCAGAAACAAACAAACAAATAAACAAATCAAATCTAACTGGTCCTTACAAAGACTTGTGATTTCTTTTTATTTTGTTTTGTGCTATTACTGTTGAATATAAATTAACATTCTCCATATGCTAAAGCTGAATGCCAAAAGTGAAACAGGCACAGGAAACAATTCTATATTCCTGATTTGAATAATAAGATGAAACATTGCGACCTGTATTTTATATCTACCTTACATCTGTTGTCCACTCCTACTTTTAGAACAATACTCTTACAGAGATGGGTCAGGACTTAGATGAGATGGCTGCACTTAACAGTAATGTTCAAAGTTCACACTGTCCATACCTATGTTGTACATTGGCCCATATTTTATCTTCAAATTTAAATTCATGCAAATCAATTGGCAGCTTTTACAGATAAGACGACTTACAGTGAACTGTATGTATTAACTTCGCTGTGCAAAACTGTGAGACTTTTTAAGTTTGGGATCCCAAAGACAATGTCCAAAACCACAGAGACTGTTTATTACATTTTACATATTTCTGCTTTCAAGAAATGATAATAAAGAAAATTTCTGTGATGTTCTTCTTTAGTAAGTTTTACACAATTTCCTTTCTAAATATGATTTTTCATCACTTCAGTGGAGGGATAAGATACATGAGGAAAAATCAAACAGCCCATGGCTGAAGCAATATTGCCAGTACACAGGTCACATAATAGCATATTTTAATATTGTTTACTACTAATAGGGTTGGGTTTTTTTTTCTACTGTCCCCTCCTGAGTAACTTCAAATAGCTTCTTCTACTTTCTTTAATAAAAAGAGCAGCAGAGATGAGTTTGAGAAAGCAAGTTTCAATAATACACAGGTATCTGCTACTCATCATTGCTGAAAAGCTCCCGGAAAACAACCTCAGATTTCAAAGAAGGCATGACCTCTAAGAGATGTGCTAATGGCAATAATTAATGTTGAGAGCAACTCTTCTGTTGTACCTTGGCAGCTGCTATTTTGTGTAGGTCTGCCAAAGAAAGTATTTTGTGGAATGGTACTTCAGAACTTGTTTATTTCTACCTAAAGTGGAGTGGAAAAGGCAAGTATCTAAAAAAAGTAGAAACACCAGAATGCAACTTCATAAGAATATAATTTTGAAAGTGACAAAACAGATTATTTCAAACAGTTCCAATCAAACCACTCAACTGAAATGACATTTCTCTTTTTTTTTTGCTTTATTTTATTTCACTGAAGCGAAATAAAACTGTTTCAGTTGAAATAATTTTTTTTCTAAAGAATAATATTGCCTTGCAAAAAAAATCTGCTTTTAGATGCGTATTCCCAGATCTGTCCCCCAGTAACTCAGCCTACCAACCAGACTATGTCCTATATACTATACCTCACAACTCCCTTAGAGCATTCACTATGGACTCCAACCCACAGGAGAAAAGAGAAGGATGACTGCTCTGCAAATGCAGACCTTGAGTCAAGAGGAGACCTAATTTGGTATTTTGGTCACTAAATAAAGCATAAAGCATTTTTATTGAGTTCAGACTGCCACACCCCTCAATTGATTCAATATTGACTGCCACTCAATATAGAATATAAGAATTAGTATACAAAACCTACAAATCTCTGTTGAAAATTTGTTTCAAAAAAGTTTTTTTATTATAAATTATTTTCATTTACTCCTAAACAAATTTACTCACTGATTTTCAGTTCAATACACCTTTTTTTGTTTGTTTTGGGCTTGTTTTTTCAATAGCTTATTTCTATTTAAGACAAAATAACACCTTGTTTAATTCAAAAGCATTCATACGGGAATTAAAATTAAAAATAAATAAGAAAAGCTAACCTTCCCACCAGTTCAATATAAGAAAGTCCTACTCTGTTGATAATGCTCCTTCATTAATGTCTCTCAATCTTCATTCAAAACTTTAGAAAAAAATTGTCTCAAAGCTGGATTTGAAGATAGACAAGTTCAAGTCAGAGAGGAGGAAGAGAATTCTCCAGTCAAGTGTCTTTTCCTGACTAGTTCCCTTAGACTCATAGAATCATGGAATGGTTTGGTTTGGAAGGGATCTGAAAAATCACGTAGTTCCAAATCTCCTGCCATGGGCAAAGACACCTTCCACTAGACCAGGTTGCTCGCAGCTCTCTCCAACTTGGCCTTGAACACTGCCAGGGATGGGGCATCCACAATTTTCTGGGCAAACTGTTCCAGGACCTCACCAGCCTCACAGTAAAGAATTTCTTTCTAATATCTAATCTAAACCTACTCTCTTTTAGTTTGAATTCACTCCCCCTTGTCCTGTCACTCTCTCCATCTTTCTTGTAGGTTCCCTTTAGGTACTGGAAGGCTGCAATTGGGTCACCTTGAAGCCTTCTCTTTTCCAGGGTGAGCAATCCCAATTCTCTCAGCATTTCCTCATAGGACATGTGTTCTACCTCTCTAATTATCTTGATGACCCCCCTCTGGACTCACTCCAACAGCTCAATGTCCTTCCTGTGATGAGAACCCCAGAGCTGGATGCAGCACTCCAGGTGGGGTCTCACCAGAACAGAGTAGAGGGGCAGAATTACCTCCCTCAACTACTGGCTGCTTTTGATGCAGTCCAGGACACATTTGGCTTTCTGGCCTGTGAGTGCACAGTGTCAGCTCATGTCCAGCCTCTCCAGCTTGGAGTCCTTCTCGGCAGGGCTGCTCTTCATCTGTTCATCCTCCAGCCTGTGTTGATACTGGGGATTGTTCTGACCCAGGTGCAGCACCTTGCACTTGGTCTGGTTAAGCCTCATGAGATTACCATGGGCTTGCTTCTTGAATCTGTTGAGGTCACTATGGATGGAATCCCATCCTTCAGATGTGTCAACCACACCACTCAACTTGGTGTCACCTGAAAGTCTGCTGAGAGTGCACTCAAGCCCTTCATCTATGTCATTAATAAAGATATCAAACAGCACTGATTCCAGTATGGATGCCTGAGGGCCACCATTTGTCACTGATGTCCATGAAGACTCTGAATCCTTTACTACTCTCTGGATGTGATCATCCAACCCATTTCTTATCCATCTAACAGTCCACCATCAAATCCATCTGTCTCCAATTTAGAGGAAAGGATGTTGTGGGGGAGACTGTGTCAAGGCTTTACAGAAATCCAGATAAACGACATCTGTAGGCCTTCCCTTGTCCACTGATATACTCAATCCATCACAGAAGGTCACTGGGTTTGTCAGGCAGGACTCACCCTTGGTGAAGCCGTGCTGGCTGTCTCAAATTACCTCCCTCTCCTCTGTATGCCTTAGCACAGCTTCTGGGAGGATCTGTTCCATCATATTTCAAGGGACTGAGGGGAGGCTGATGGCTTGGTAATTCCCAGGATCTTGCTTTTTACCATTTTTAAAAATGGTCACAATGTTCCCCTTTTTCCAGTCATGTGGGATTTCTCCTGACTACATCAGTCAATTTGTTCAGGACACTGGGATGCATCTTACTGGGTCCCACAGACTTATGTACATTCAGGTTCCTCAGATGGTCATGAATATGACCTTTGCTTACAATGGGGGAGCCTTTGCTCTACCAGTCCCCAGCCTGCACTCCTTCTCCCTACCCAAGATATTTTATTTGTCTCTTCTTGTTTTATTATAGTTCTTTCAACTTCTGGTAGCACAAAGAGAAAACTATAACTTGCTCTAAAATATTACTCTTTCATAAAGCTCTTTTCATTACAGATTATCTTTCAGAATACTTTATAAAGGCAATCTTGACAGTTGCTCTCCATTTCACAGTGACAGAACCAGGGGTTGCACATCAGGAGAAGACCAGATGGGAAATAAGAAATCTTTGAAAACAAGTCTCTGCCTCAAAGTGTTAGTACCTTTGAAGCTAAATGTTCAACTGTCAACACTATTCTAATCTTGCATAATGTCAAGTCAGGATGTTTAGGGCTTTTCTTTGTCTTTTTTTTTTTAGCACTCTTTCTGACATTCTATATGGTTATTACTGCACATGAAATAAGCTTAAATATTTATCCTACCAAATTATATAATCATATTCAAGAGTTGTCATTTTAAATGAATCTATCTGTTATTAAAGAAACTAGACAACTTTGTTGGCTTTGTATCCTATCTTAGATTTTGTCAGCCTATGCTGTTAGAAATTTGGAAAAATAGCTTTTCCCCACCCCCAGAAGAAAATATTAACAATTAAAATGGTAATAATTATACAAATGTTAGACAAATAAAGTACATAGTTTGAGGTAGCCTAACAACATAAAAGCATAATGAAAACCAGTATGAACTACATAGACTCATATTTAATGTCTGATAACTTTGAAAACTTAATATATTTAATTTCTGAAAAATATTATTTACAATTATGTTTTATGAAAGTATAAACTAATATAATGACAAAATGTTAGATTAAAGCACCTTAGTCACACAAGATAATTTTTCTGAGTTCTTTTCACATCTTAGTTCAGTGTACTTTGGATTTGCTTGGTTTCTAAGCAAAGTGTATGGGTTATCTATTCTCCTGGTTTTTTCCCCCAAGTGTCTAAGGTTAACAAGTTGTTTATTGATTTTTATGTTTATGTAATCTTCTCTTACACTAAATGGAAAAATACTGTATCCTATTGAGCAACTGAAGACATTTGTTTTACTACAGTACACGGATCTTATTTTTAGCTAGAACATTTTAAATCTCCCATTCACCACAGAAAGTCCCTGTGTTAGAATGAAAAATGCATATAATTTGTTTCTAATTGAAAAGCAAAATATGGGATTTTTTGAGCTCAATCTTGATATATCATATATCTTGAGATATTCTATCATAACAGTTATATTGTATTTTACAGATGTCTATAATCTATGCCCTACCTGTGTATTTTCATATATATATATATACATATGTATGTATTCTACAAATCTAAACTGATTTGGGATTCCTTGTGGCAATCTATGTGCCCACAGGACTACATGGGATTATACTATTTTTAGTGGTATTATGATTAGTACACCCCTTTTACTAGTCTGGGACTTTGACTCGTGGGGAAAATTTCTCTCTGTTTAGAGCATCAGTGTGGGAGTTCCTATCAGTTTGTATAAATTAAGTTCCCATAAATTAAGTTTCCTCAGAACTGTCAAAATTGTCACTCTACCACTCACCACCCCTCACTCCTGATTCTAATGGATTTTTATTGCCCGGAGAAAACTGCCCATTTCCACATTCATAAAAGTGTTTCTTACGGTGAAAAAGGAGTTCTTCAAATACTGACTAAAAAGTAATTGCCTGAGGCCTTGAATGAAAAAGTAATGCTGAAATCAGCATTCATTTCAAAGTTTTTAAAGATGTGAAGAGAAATAAATAAACCCACATCCCTTACACACTTACTGCTAAATCACATACCAGTACATTGATCTCGCTACCCACTACAGTGTAATCACCACAACCTATAGAAATACCATAAAGTATCTATGGCAGCACTAGTTGCTTCTCTTAGATAATTTGTCCAAATCTTTATGCTTTCATAGTACGTCACTGGCCTTAATGGAATGATGTAATTTACATAGTATAAACACTTGACCCTGAATTATGGAACTATTCATGCTTTTATACAGACACAATAACTCTAATGCAAATCTGAGATCTTGTTTGTATAATTCTTATTCCAGACATCAATATTTAACTCATTCTACAGAAGACCCATTTCTTACCTAAATTCTCACTTATTTTTCACCTTTTTGCTACTACAGTGACAGAAATTCACATTGTTTCAGATATTCCATAGAGTTTGTGCTACCCCTAATATGAAGGAACTCTGTGAACATTATACCTATTGACATTGCTGTTTTTTGCCTGGAGAAAGAGTCTGTAACTTGGTCTTCCTGCTGGAAGGTAGTGTTGTAGTCACAGAATCACAGAATCACAGAATATGCTGAGCAGAAAGGGAGCCACAAGGGTCATTGAGTCCAACCCTCAGCCAACCCTCCATCCTCAAGAATCACACCCTGTGCCTGTATCATCCAAATGCTTCTTGAAGTCTGTCAGGTTTGGTGCTGTAACCACTTGCCTGGGGATCCTATTCGAGCACCCAACCACTCTCTGGGTGAAGAACCTTTTTCTGATACCCAACCTAAACCTCCCCTTGGGTCCTGTCACTGATCACTACAGAGGAGAGATCAGTATCTGCCCCTCCTCTTCTCCTCACAAGGGGGCTGAGGTCTCCCCTCAGTGTCCTCTTCTCCAGGCTGAACAGACCAAGTACCCTCAGCCACTCCTCATACGGCTTCCCCTCAAGGCTCTTCACCATTTTCACTGCCCTCCTTTGGATGATCCAAATAACTTAATATCTTTCTTATATTGAGGTGACTAAAACTGCACACAATATTCAAGATGAGGCTGTACCAACACAGAGCAGAGTGGGACAGTCCCCTCCCTTGACTGACAGATGATGCTTTGCCTAATTCACTCAAGCTCTAGACCTTCCTAATAAAGACATGTTTGGAGCAGCCCTTTCTGAGCAATTTGCCAGTGCCTCGCTCTCCACCAATATTTTAAATTACCATGTAAACTGCAAACAGTGAGACTTTGCAAATGTGTGAAATGATGTAGAACATTCAATTACAAAGTCTCTGCATGAGCCAGTGGCAGCCTCTCAAGGTTTCAGTTTGCCTTGCAGGACATCCCAGTTTGACACCCATTCATGGCTCCATTCTTAAAGACATTTAACCTTATATGGAGGCAAGTGCTGCAAAGGCAGGTGTCCTACTTACTACAGAGCCACTGGGTAAAAGAAAGTGTGTGTACAGTGGTATCCTATGGCACCCCATGGTGCACAAGGTACAAGTGCAAAAAGAATCTCAAAGACGACTCATCCAGATGGCCAGGAAAGAAAAAATGATCATGTAGAGGTAAAAGGGCAAATAAATACATCAGATTCATGTTGGAGAAAGGCGAGGGAAAGGCAAACAATTTCAGGCTCCTATTTTCACCATATGGTTATTATTACGTAAATTCTATTGCAAGTCTGAAAAAACCCTCCACTTTTTATTTAAACTCAAAAAATAAGAGACCTCACTGTGACTGTCAAAGTGATGAAGAAATATACCATAGTGACAAATGACAATAATCACTGCAAACCAAAGCAATAATGTTATGCCAACTTTTTAAGAATAAGGTAAAGATACAATTGAAAAGTGTAACTACAAACTGTATCTATTGACTGGTATCTTTTCTGTGACATTGACAGCACAAGAAAGATGAAAGCTTCTATGATTATTTTTATGTCTGGGACAAATTAACAGAATAGCAAAACATCAGTCAGTCCAGTTACGTGAGTATGAACATTGCCAAGGACTGGATGAGTTATCCATAAACCTCACCAAACAAGCGTCACTCTTGACATCTTTAATGAAAAGGTAATTGCAGAGTCTCATACACCTGTTCTGCCCAAGTAACAGGAGCTTCAGAATGCTGGTAAATATCAAATAATGTCATCAAAGGTAGAGTTCATTAACAGGTTAAATGTATTAAACATTCAGAATTTCTAAAATGTTATGATTTTCTGATATTTAAAACACAAACATGATTATTTTAAGGAAGAAGTGCAAAATAAGATTTAAAAAAAAAAAAGGCAAAAAGCTAAAAAAATTATTTCCACTTAATTTTATCCAGAAATGCTTTTCTTTGTGGTGGAAATAATTCTCCTTTTAAATGTAAACAGATCAACCTATAATACAATTTTAACTATAAAATTGAAATATTATTATTTCAGGAAAAAATCTTTAATATATAAAATTTATAATATATAAAATATATAAAATTTAATATATAAAAATCTTCAAATATAAAATTTTTGGGTTTGAAGTCTCTAGGTTTGTTGTTGGTCTTGGAGGCAGCTTTGTAGAGAAGGAGGACAGGGAAGCTGGGAAGTGTTTTCTTCCTCATTTATTTTATCTGGGTAACCCACAGTGCTATTATTTATACAGCTTTAGAGAGGGATACTGGCTTCCATGCTAAAACCTAAAATGATTAAAGGTCTCCCTTACAAGGTTACCTCCAACTTTTTCATATACACTGAAGTGAACACTATTTATGGATGACAGTGTCAGCAAAAAAAAGAATATAGCTTTTTTTTTTCTCCTTGTAACTGAAACTCTTAGTTTATTTTACCTTTAAGCAAGATAAAAATATGGTTTTGTTTATGATTTCACTGGTTACAATTTAATCCTCTGCAAGATCATTAAAACTTTTATTTACAATTCTCTGTCCAGTTTTTATTGCTCTTTTAACTGAACCCAGCTTCCAAATAATAATCGTTTCAGTTTTGAATTTTATATTTGAATTAAACAGATGTGATTCCTTCTTAAGTATACAGGATAGTCTCTAAATTAATGTGTAAACATCATAGAAGTGCTTGAGGCTCATGAAAGGTACAGTTAGCCTAGGGATACAGTTTTTACAGAAAGTATTTTGACTTCTATAAACTGAAAGAAATTTGAATGCTTAATATTATACCAACAGATTATTAGTAATATTCCTGAACCTGTATTAAATGCCAGAGGATAGTAGATGTAAAATAACCAATTTTGATTTATGATACAAAGAAAAATTATACAAATTAGAAAGATTAGCATACCTTCCCTGCTCATAGAAATAGTTTCATCTCTTCAAATAATGTTAGTAGTAACTTATATAGAGTTTTGTAGTTATGTATTTATTATGTACTCCTGAAGCAATGTATAAAGGTAATAAGGCAAAAAACTAGGTTATGCTAGATGTTGTGTTCGCTAGATGTTGTGTGTCTTTCTTAACTAAGTAACAGTTTGTAAAAGTAACTGTAGAGTGTATAGATAATAACCCCAGTTCCTACTAAAAGGGTTGGTTTTTAAGGCACTTAATTCCCAATGTTACAAATGTTGGCTATGACTATGAAGTTAACTTCAGGGAAGCTGTCAGAGAATCTTTGTTGAATTTGATTTCAGACGTGTCATACTACTGTACCTCTGAGTACACACCTTTTCCAATACCTCGTTCTGTGTAGACCCTAAACCTGGAAATTATGTATCATATCTGACATGAATGAACTTTGAGAAAATTTATCTTTGGCTGTAAGGTCTATTCATAAGAATAAACTTGGAAACTATTTTCACCACCACCTTCAACTGATAGGAAAAAAAAATACCTGAACCAATCTCTTTGGATTTTTTTTAAAGGAAAATTATATTAATCCATGAAAAGTTAGACAATGCTCTAGTTACTTCATAAGATATTTTGTTGGAAATTACTCGTAACACAGATGGCTGATTAGTTAATGTTATCTTCATGAGAATGTGTTCCTTGTTTATTAATATTTCATACATTGTTTCTTAGAAACCAAATTCTTGGCAATTATCATTCCCTATTCAACGTTCAGTTTGCTGTGGGAGTATTTCCTTATATATTTTGACACACGTGCTCTAAAACAAAGTCTGGACCACAGATTTACAAGAGGACTGATTTCTATTTTCATTTTTATTCAGGTCATGCAACTTTAACTGCAAATTTATACCTCTTTCATAGTTCTTGATATTTTTATGAAAAATGAAAATTTTCTCTCTGTGTAGTAAGCATTAGTTCTTCATATAACTGAAAAGCAGCAGTATAACATATTTCTATAGGCCCCAAACCCCAAACAATGGTACAAGAAGTACCATGTAACTGACTTCAATGAAGGGAAGGAAAAAAAAAAAGTCATAAGATATCAGTCTTAGTTTCACTCTAAGTTACTGGAGTAGCTCATGTGTAATATTCTAGAGGGCAACCTTATGAAATGGTTCTTAATGCCTTCCTACTTTCTAAAGAAGTCAATCAGATAAGATTACACCTTGATAAATGTCCCAAGATAATGAGTAAAAATGTATTTCTTTGCAAAGTTAAATGTTAATGTTCTATTAGTCTTTGAAAAATTTCTATACTTACAGTTGTCAATTAGTTTAATACCATCTGATAAGCCTATTAACTTAAAGAAATATTTCATAATTTATAAATATTTCTTCTACCATGCAATGCCAATATATTTTGCATTATTAGTTAATTATTATTGGGAAAAGTTATATAATTATGACACAATAAGCAGACAAGCACACACATAATGTGGTTTAGGCAGGGACCGAAGGCCCCAGGCTGAGCTGGTCTACATCCTCTGGATGCTTGGTAGGACATGATGGGAATGGGGGTCCCAGGGAAGACCAGTCCCAACCAGCGAGGCTGTGAACACCCCCAGGACCCTGTGAGAAGCAGACTTGCAGTGCTCATGTGCTCCCATTTAGACATCAATTTGTAGACAGAGTGTTGGACCGGATGGACTTTCCCTCTAAGGGACTGTTGTTCTCAGGATATTGTATTTTAGCATGTTTCTCCATGGGAAACAGCTCAGACATATCAAATTATGAGTACAAGGAGCAAAATCCAGAAAAAAAAAAAAATCCATGAGTAAAGACCAGTAATTACCTCTAAAAAAGCTTGCAACCACTTAGATGAGGAACATGTCCTGTGTCAGACTGTGGGCTTGATATCTGAGACTCACCAGTGTCAGAGATGGGGCATTTTGCCATCCTGTGGGAACCCAGAGAAACTGGATGAGCACAGAATACTTTCAAAAACTGCACTCCACACCTGCTTTTTTGCAAATTTGTGCAGATGGCCAAATGATCTCAAGATGATCCACACCTCTCACCCCCAGAAGAAGGCACATGCCTTCTTCCACAAGGTGACAGAGCCAACGCCTAGGCTGGGGCTTAGTTATGGGTATTCAGTGCCTTCTGATAGTTTGGAGGTTAGATCTTACCCTGAGGAACACACACTTTCCATGTGCCCTGGCACTGAGTACTAGAGAGAAGAGCTCAGCATCTCACTCTCCACTTCTCCTCAGGAAGCTGTAGGGAGCAGTGTGGTTGCCCCTCAGCCTTCTCCTCTCCAAAAAAGACAAACCCTGAGTCCTCAGACAGATATTTCAAACTTATTGTGAGAGAGCCATCAGTCTGTAGAGAGGAGTAGGAGATCAATACCAAAGTCTCATGACCTACATGTTCTCTAGAGGGAAGACAAGGATACTATTTCACACCACCTACAGTCATTCTTAAGATAACAGTAGGAGAGGGACCATTAAAACAATTTACAAAACAGCTACCAAACTCTGCCTGGTTTTCTTTTTTTGGCATTAGTGAGCATGACAACAAATAGATCAGTGACTGCTAGATTGTGAAAAACATCACAACATATGAGTAATTCCTTTGTGGAAATATCTTTAATATTTATTTTTAAGCAATACCAATAAGTATAAAATAGTACACAATACACTATTTTATAACCATGCTTCTTTTAATTTGAAGGATGACCTACTTTTATGCTTACACACAAAGGTCAAGTTTTAAAATGTTCATATTTCCAAACTGATCATAAAATGCAACCAGGGTCAGATTTAATTTTTTGAGGATGGAAATGCTACAAATCAGTAATTACTACACTAGAGAATTTAGTAAAAGCTTGTTGCTCCAGTCTCTGCTCGATTAGCCAAGAGTACAGCCATGCAATAGAAGAGGAGATGAGGATGGATTTTTGGGAGTTTGTTCTTTTTTTTTTTCCCTCCCAAATATCAGACAGAACAAACGTATGCTAATAAAGTACCTAATCTTCTACTGAAATAAAGATACTTCTGTAGATTGCTATCAGTTCAATTCTGTTTTAAACAGTGAGGACAATCTGCTTTATGTGTATCAGTCTGGTGTAAGATTTGTATCTCTGGTAGTAATTGGTTATGATACAAAAATACTCAGTATTCAGCAGTATGATAAGAATTAGCATTTTCCAAATCACTGATTTCTTTAACATGATGATTGAGATTTAATAAAGCTGTTAAATTAAAAATACAGGAATTCTGAGGGAAAAAACCCACCTATTTTGGTAGCATTGAAGTCAAAACAGTGTCAATTAGTATTGCACTGCAGAATATTATTTCTTTTTCATATCTGAAGAAAAACAGCCTGAAATGTATCATCAGTTAAGCACATGAGACCATAACAAGTCAGTGGAATAGGAGTAAAAAATAAAAAGGTAAAACCAGACACAAACTAAAACAAACAAACAAAAAATGATATGAAGAATACATAAAATCAATTTGCACTCATTTACCTTTAACTAAATCACCGAATCAGCATCATTAACATTGAACTGTATATTTATGTACACATATATGTACATACATAGAATCTCAAAATGGTGTGTTGCATATATATGCTCCAAATTGGCTTCTGTTACACTGCACAAGTAGTACGCTCCAGCACATAAATTATTGTTATTGATATGTACTTAACAAGTCTATTGAATCAATTCTATTGAATCAAGATAGAAAGCAGACATCACCTACACTAAGATGAACCAAATATGAAACGAATAATAGAATGTATTTATTCATCAGTGAGGTCATTAAATTTTAGCTAAGTTTTATGAGATCAAAGAATGAAAATCAGAGATGTTCTGTTTGACAATATAGCACAGTACACAAAAGATTATAGTTTTTCCTATGAGTGAACAGTCTAAAATATAAATATTTTATATAAAATATGTGCACCATACTAGTCCACGGAAATGTTCAAAATATATAAAATATTAAGCATCACAAAACAAAGGTCAGTATGGAAAACTACATTATAGAAACTGAATGATACAGTACAAAACACTGTAAATCGATTTCATATATAAATATATACTTCAGTATATGTACACTTCAGTTACATTTACACCAAGACTGATCACACTAAAAATGGAGGACACTGAAACAAAGTGAGAACATTTTGACACTAGTTTAAGTAAGAGAAGAAATTAAGAGTAAATGTTCAGAGTGACCTTTTTTTCTAGTTGGTCTATAGTCTGTCATACACTGTCAGTGTATTTGGTACCTGCTCCTTCCTATCTATTCACTAGGGTAAGCCATTGCTGAAAATAGGAAATTTTTGGGTAGCAAAATAGAACACTGTTTCTCCTATTTTCCACAGAAGCCTTTGAATTTTCTTCAAAAAACATTCAGAGTCGAATTCCAAAAGATTATTTTTATATATATATAGACACATTTTTTTCCTTTGGAAAAAAAGAATGTCTAAGAAGCTCAATTAAGTAACCTAAGTATCTGTTACATTTATCTGGGTTTTCCCTTACATCCTCTCTGAGAACACAGACTTAATTGCTCAATATCCTGCTGTCACCAATTTGTCCTAGGTTAAGTATTTTCTAGTAGTACATATATTTCCTTTGCTAATAGATGCAAATGTCTTCAGGGAAACTGTTCCTTAGCTTTAATAAGGAGAAAGTTGAAAATAAAATAATCACTTTCAATAAAAGAATTCTGAATTATTTTAATAGAAAATGTACTAGTTCTTGAAAAGATAGTATCAATTTCAGTTGAATATATTAAACCAAACCAGGGCATAAATTACCTCATATAGCTTCCTTTTCTGTTATCTTAAACTTGTTATATGCTTTGAAATCTTCTGCTTATTCAGTATGTTTTACAGTTTCTGCAAAAATTCTGAAGACTGAAAACCTTTCAAACTCAATTTCTCAACTGTTTTGTGAGAAAATAAAAGTTCAACTAAAGGTGCTGCTGGCATTTGGCTGCTAGGATGCCCCTTGCTTCTGCTCCCTTTTGCAGAGATATGCATGAACTCATATTAGGCTACAAATTAATAACCAGAACTCAAGACATCTTTGTTTCACAGATTTCACAGCATATTCTATTAATACAACCACAGTTGTTACTGACCAGATAAATATAAAACCCAGTAGGATTTCTATTTAAAAATTGATGCAAACCCACACAACCTAACTCCCTACAGTTTTCAGGACCAGGCTGACCACGGCCAGGTACCACTCAGACCAGACTGTCCTAAACTGCTTCAGCCAGGCTGAGATTACACCACTACGTTACTCGGTGGTTTATTTTCTGAACTCAGCAATGTATTAACTGCTTACTTCATAGAAAAAGACCTAAAGAATCCATGCTGTGTACTTCTAAAAGCCTGAGGTCAGAACAGGCATTCACCAAACACTACATGGGCAAAGCTCTCAGGGAGTAAAGACCAAACACTAAAGTAACTTTCTCCCCAAACACCAGGCACAGGTATTCTGGAAGAGTGTTCATCTTTCCACTGCACACAGGTACTATTACAAACCCTCTGATGCTTCATTACTTCAAAATATGCAACACTGAAATTGTGATTACAACATACAGCATACTACACTGATGACTGAAATATTTCAGCAGTTTCACCTCCAAAATGTATGCATGAGCACCAAAGGATTAAGAAACACTGATTCAGAGGGATGAATCTGATTAAATCCCTAAATTAGTCTCAGCGTACTCTGTACATGCACACTTGAATATCATGCTTAGTAAACTCACAAAAGCTTTTACAGTTCTCTATCAAGATTCTCCTTTCTTGGCTAACAATTTGCAGAGTGTAAGATAGTCAGATCTTCAAAACAAATAATTAACATTTGTTTATCATATTGTCAGCATTGAAACTCTTCTGTCCTTAGATCTATGCTCCCATCTGTAGCAGAATGTTAAATAAAATCATTTAGAAAAAGGTAAACCATGTACGCAAGCAATCCAAACCTAAGCTTAATTTAATGACTATCTCAAAAAATCTACAAAAAGTGTTCATGAGAAAAAACTAATCAGTGTAGAAGTGACATTCATATTCAATTCATAGCCCCTGGAAAATAATTCTAATTTAGATACTATTTTATGACTTAAATTTTATTTCTCAGGCCTTTCATTTAGTTTCTAGGAAGCATTTTTGTGGACGAAAAATTATTTAACTATTGTAGCAAAACAAAATTGATTTGGATAAGTTTTCAATATTAAAAATATGAAGTGAGAGGAGCATATGAATAAATTAAGATATCTTTAACATGAAGAACATTAATTTAGTCAATGCTTCTGTGTAACCTCAGCCACAGAACCACATCCAGTTATCTGTTAATAAGCAAAACCTAATATTTTCTGTTGATATAATTAAATCTTCAGAAAAAGACACATAGTTTTAATTAGTAATTTACAAAAAAAAAAAATGCTTCAAATGAAAGATCCTAGAATTTAAACACTTGGAATCTGCTACAATATTCACTGAACATAATATCTGGCAAAAAGGATAGAACGGGAAGAAAACAGACAAAATACATTGACTGTTGCTCAACAAATAAGTTCTGTACCATGCTATAAGGTTATCCCTGTGTTAGGTAAATGCAATAGACTCATACAGCACATTTGTGAAATTAAAAAAAAAAAAGATTGCAATATATGATTGTAAATTAAAACATACAGTCATATATACTTTTTATAAAATGTTAATTGCCATTGGAATAAGCAAATTATACAATATTTGTAGGGGATTGTACCTCATAAGTACTAAATATACGCATAAGTTCTTCAGAAAATTAAGTTTTTTGTATGAAAATACATTAAAAAATAGTGATCTGTCTTCTGTTGAGGGAAAGTATGAGGGAAAGTGAATTGGTTGTTTTACGTACCTTCAATATTTGCACACACAAAAAGTATTAACAATAAGTCTAAAATCCTAAAACTCATCTAGGATATAAAAAAAAGTAACTAATATCATAAGTGCAAAATTAGAGGTGGGACTAATGTTGTTATTAATAATCATTAAACTGTCTTTTTCTTAAAACTACTAAGTGAAATATGCATAGGACAAAACTAAAACCTTTTACCTATCTCGCTATTCACTTAATTATGAAGACTAAGTAAAATGGAGTGTTCATACATTCTTGATTTTATCTCAGTTTTACAACACAGTATTTGGCTTCAATATATGGAAATATATGGAAAGACATTTAAAAATATAATAGATCTAAAGCAATGAAAAAATTCTGAAATACATCCATAACAGGATTAATATGTTTTATTAAGTGTTTGCTTTGGAAAGAAAGATGGTTGAAATAAATTATTAATAGTAAAAGTGCCAGCCATTAACATACAATCAAGATATTATTGCTAAAGCTGTTAAAAATATGCATAGTACTTTAAAATCTTAACAAATTGAGGAAGTATAGTTCTTATAGTTGTCCATTTATGTAAAACCACAACATACCAATTACTGACTACTGTGGTATTACTTGGCATTACAGTATCAGGATGAAAAGTTTTTTCCTTAGAAATAATCACCTTGTCTTCTACTATATTGTTAAGCTTATCTTCCACAGACACAATGTCAAAATTAAATTCTTAGTTTATTATTATTGTTAACATTAAGACAATGATAACATATTCAACTTCAGAACAGTCTGGTTTTAAAATTCAAGACTTCTTACTGTTAAAAAATCCCTCTAATAATGAGATAGGCTACACAAGAAATTGGATAAACTCAACTACCAACTTTCTTTTTGGTCAAGATAAGCAATTTTTTGTCATGACCTGTATGTATAATACATATTATTTCAGAATCAGGAAACAATTTCACTGTCTTCCATCTTCTGAAGTGACCACCATTTTGCCACAAAATTAAAGAAATAAGAATACCATTCTGCACAAACATCCCAGAATAATATAAGCTTAAATTCAGATTCAGTTTTACTCTTGATTTTGTGACCTAATTGACTTAAAATTAATTTTAGCAGTGTTGAAAAAAAAACAACCAACAAACACATAGTCCTTGGAATAAATCCTGCCTTTCTTATCCAGTAATACCAAAGATGCTATTACTTTTAAACTGAATGAGCGCAACAAGAATTAGGATCTTTCATTTACCATGTTTTCAAGCATCACAAGGCTGGGAGGGACTACTACAAGAGCATCTTAACACTTTCTTGGAATGCTAAGAATGTCAGCAGAGACTTAGATAACAATTAAAAATCCTAGGTTTACATGGTCAAAACCTAGTAGCACTACCTGACTATAGTCCCACCATTACATTAGGACAGAAGAATGAGCTTAAGAAAGACAGCACAAAATCATTTGAGCCAACCATTGGATGGGACTCTATCCTCTCACACAGTCTTCTGCAGCAGAGTAACTGAACATATAAATACTAAGACTTCTCAGGTGGCATTTTAAAGCATTTCAGGCCAGTTTTAATTATAGTTTATTATTATTAAAACTTAGTATGCAAGAAAGGGTCATTAAGTAATATCACAGGCAAAGCATATCAGCTATTTGATGCTTCCTGAAGTGACTATTTATAAAAATGGAAAATATGATGTTGTCAATGACAATGAAAACTTTTTCAGGTCCAACTGCTATTTCTGAAAAAATAGAAATAAAAACCACATCTAGGTGAAATACAGCAAGTAATGTAACATCTTTGGTCTTTTCTACATCATGAAACATTTAAAATAACCTTGATAAACAGTATTGTTGGTGTGCAGAAAGCCATGAAATTTGCAATTGTACTGGTACTTATCTGAATGGCTTTCCAGTGTCCTTTTTCTGACACAGCACTTTTTATGACTGCACAGAAGTAGCCTAGACCAAAAGGCTTTAATTTGCTAATTAAAAAAGAGGGGAACAAAACCCACAACAAACAAACTTTGATTCCCTCAGGTACAAAAATTATTTTTTTTTATTATGCTACAGTATGAGAAGTATAAGAGGGTTTGATTTATTTAATAGAAATATGTGAGATACAAACAAGGCAACAGGACTTTAAACTCTTTTAAAAACACAAGGTTATCTGTAATATTATGTTATTAAGGAAATACATAAATATTGAAGAGCTTTTAAATGGAAGTAATGGAAAGGTACCATTCCTTCTGCATCTTGTTGTCTCTGCCCACATCTCAAGAAAGCTTTCTCACTATGTACTAGATTGAACACAAGACGAATTATTCTGACCCCTTGCCTTGAGATACTGCAAATATGTATTTTTATTATATTAATCATCTTAAGATGAACAAGACAGCTGAGACTTCCCATTCCATCCTTCCAGCAAACATGAGCTTTCAAGTAAGCTAGAGCTTGAATTTGTGTAGGGGTAGGTAGGATGAAATGAGGAAAGTTATGTGGTGTGGGGTGGTTTGTTTTTACTGTGGATGATAGACATACCTAAGATTTATGCAAATTAAACAATATTGTATGAGATGCTTCCCCCAGTCAGTATGTCAAACTGATTACTAAAACCAGTCCCAAAATGAATAGGGGAGGAAAAAGAAACAATATTAATAGCCTGTCTCAAGAGACTTAGTTACAAGTGTGTAAAAGTCTGTGGGAGTTAAAGCTTTTGCTACTTCAGAGATTCTCGCAGGACAAGCTCTCATAGACACTTTGGCCTGCACTGAACTACTTCAAGAGTAGCATATGAACTCTTGCAGCATCTCACCCTCTTGTTAAAGTAGAAAGATATGCTAATATTTCACATTTACATAGTGTTTTACATTCTTGAAAAGCTTTTTAGACATTAACATATTCATCCTAAAAGCAGCAGAATATTACACATGTAATACTCTCTATTTTACAGGCGAGTGAACAAACATAAAACAGTTAAGCTTATGACTTGTTCTACTTTTTCTCTTTAGAAGCTGGGAGAGAAAAATCAGCAGTACTGGCAAGGAAATTCAGACACAAAGAAATGCTTCTGGTACTGTGGTCTTTTCTTCTCACTGTCCCTTCAGATTTTTACCTTTGCATATAATCATCACCTATGATTTCAGAGCTGCAGTTATTGTACCTTATCTAAGACCAGTATTTTGAGGAAAGCACTAACCTTGTCAGCAGTAAAGCACAGAAAAAGCAAGGAAGGCAAAGAAATACCCAACTGTGACAGCTGAATTTGCAGAAGTGAATTCCATCATCTTACAAACTATTGTTATGTGAAAAAAAAAAATTCTCTAAACGTTGCATGGGCTGAGTTTATGTGAAGGTCAGTATAAGTTTTTCTGATACAGAAGAAAGCACCAGGACACAGGTTTAGGTCCCAAACACTCAGTATTGCCATGGTCTTTCTTATTTTCCTTAACCTTCAAAACTAATAGGGAATCTCAGGGGAAATTAAGCAATATTCCAATGGACAGATATACACAAATAATCTGTTGCAAATATTCTCATAGTCCATAGGAGTAAGAGAGGGTACACCTGGAACTGTTGCTCAATCAAGTAAACTCTTTTCTTCTACTTCTTGTAAATAACACACTGACAAATGTGCATATATACACATAGATTTTCTATGCTATATATGTAACCTGATCTGTGAATGATAAGTTTCTGAGGGGTAGTGATGAAACACTTGTGAATGATCCAGAACAAAGTTAAATCTGATCTCACAGAGAGAGACAGACCTTTTTATCTTTTTTTTTCTTTTCTTTTCTTTTTTTTCCGCCTTTTGCATAACCTGAATACAGTTTTGGTTATATAATATTAATTTCATGTCTGAGAATATACATGGAATGTGTGTTACAGTTACACAAAAACATTAAAATCTGCATAGTCGGAGTATCATAGTAATTTATTTTGAATCCCACTTGTAAAACACTTTTACAAAAGTTGAAAGCCTACTTGCACATTGAAAAAACTGCATTTTGGTACAGATCTGGAAATTCTAGGATCTAGTGGAGTTCATGCTGGAAGTTTTAATTGTCTTATTCAGAAAAAAACCACTCCAGAAGTCAGTGAATTTGAGCCTTAGCAAAAATGAGAACATCAGTCCCTACAAAAATTGAGATTATGAATCAAAAGGATACATGACCAAATATGAAAAGAGTTATAATAAAAGATAAAACTATGAATAGTTATACAGATACAATGTTAGAAATTAAGATTAAATAAAAACCCAGAGAACAGGAATGCCTGAATCTTCGCTTTCAAGAGAAGATTGAGCCAGAAATAAAGTAAGCAAGAACAAAACTATATAATTGTTCTTCATCTGCTTATACAACCATGTAAAAAGTATTTCACCTCAGCAAACATTAAGGTCCATCGAATTTTTAAGTTATTAAATAAAACAGTTCTGACCTACCCAGCACATGAAAGCATCTATAGGTTTTTAACAAGTGAAATAAATATTTTGCACAGTAGAATAATTCAAAACATGAACAAAAATCTTTTTCAGACAAAATTATATTGAATTTAGGAGTAAGGATGAGGTCCTGAAGAGAAGGTCCTATAATGGAAGTGATACTCCACTACACATTTAATTCTTTGAATAGAAGTGGATTTCTCCTTTAGCTATTTTCTCACTTGGTTTCCAGTTTATTTACTGTTAATATCTTACTAGTTTCCCCCAGTAAACAAAAAGAAAATTCTTCATCAAAGTATATATCTAAGGAATTGCACAGAAGCATACACTCCTTTCTTTCCACTTTCCTATGAAAAAAGTAGAAATGTTATCGTGGGAAATATAAAAAAACAAATCAAAACAGAACAAAAACAAGAACAAAAACTTGTCCCCCGCATATGGATGCTTTTGAAAAAACATATGAAAGCATTTTTATTTTATGCCTGCATTTATAGATGTTGCCGTGACACAAAACAATTTTCTGCCTTATGTCAGAAGGGCAGCAGCTAAGTGCTTAAATCTGTTGACAGGCTATCTAAGACCAAATGCCTTACCTGAAGCTGACTGACAAAACGATGACCAACTGTAGTAACAAAAAATTCGTAATTTCAGAACAGAAGCCAAATCTTTTCCTTCTATAAGATTTTCTTTATGAGATATTATGCGTCTGTTCAGAACCCCTTGACATCTCATTGTTCCTGCAAGAGCTCTTGACAGATTTGAAGGGGGCTAAAGAATTTAACTTGAAAACACTCCACCAGTGACAGCCTGTATTTGCAGCTCACTGTATGCAGCAAGTGTAAGTTCTGGTCCTGCATGTTTTTGAAAAGTATATGTTCTAGTTTTTACATATTCAATAGGTTTTATCCTTTTCATAGAGAAAGTAACAGCAACTCACAGCATAATGTCACTAGGGGGTGGGAAAGGCGTCTTCTCAAAATGCTGCAAATACTAGACTACATCTTGCCTAGAAGTTAGAAATGTAAGAGGAGAGTTTCCTCTCTCATTTCATGCCCCTCTGCTCCAGGGTGGGCAATCTCTCAGGTTCCTGCAAAAGCTTTTTCTCACTTATTCCTCCATAAGAAGGAAGGAGGTCAAGAAGCTCATCCCTCTCGTCACAGCAAGCTGTGCTAAAGATGTTATCAAAGAATAATTATTTTCCAGCTTATTTTCCTAATTCCCAGTGTAAGTACAGCTCTGGTCTCAACACATGATTAATTCTTCATCCTTGAAATATCCAATACCTGTACCTCTCTTTGCATATTCAAAGTTTATTTTTCTCAAAGACTGTCTATCCAATTCTACTTTAAAAAAAAAAAAAAAGAGGTAAAAATTTGTAAAGTAATAGAGACTTTGACTGGAATGTTTATGAGCAGTTAGCAAAAAATATTTTGAAATTTGTTCCTAACCCTGCCTGTATGAAACATCTTGATACAAGTTTCATTTAAAGAAGTTGTCATACCTTGGCAAACTAAACAAAGAAGTCCCAAAGCTACATATTAATGAGATAAAAATTATCCTTAATTATTTTAACTGTGGAGAAACTCTATTGCAGCTCAACAGGATTTTTTGTTTTGTTTTGAAGTAAGGGTCTGAAAGATGAACAAATCTTCAAACTGCATTTCATTTACAAATCTCTTGTAACTTTTAAGAGCTATGCTTAAAAACCAATGACAAAAAGTACTGACTAATGCTACTATATGAAGTACTGCATAAAAATTTCTCACTTGTAGAAATGAAAGATATATTTAACTTTGTTAGAAAATTACTGTAGAAAACAGACCACAAAATGCTTACATCACTATAACAGACTTAGAGCCTGATTTCTGATTACATCACTCACTATTTAGTGCATACTTGCAGGAATACCAGGAACGACTGGTAGCTATATCATACCCACGCATTTAATTTAAACTGTGAAAATTAAAACAGAGAAGCAAGAATCCTCGTATTGGACCTGTTTCATAAAATATGGAAGCCAAAATTCCACTAGAATATGATTATATAAAATGCACAAACAATGACAGCAGAATTTTTTTTTCTCAGACAGATTTGGGGTTTTTTTGCTAAAGCTTCAGGTGATAAGTCACCTGTACCATGAAAGTTTTGCAAGGAGAGAGCATACTTCTAATTACCGTCAAATTCTTATGGAACTGAGAAGATTCACTTGATAGAACATTAAACATGCCTGCAAGGTTGTCTAGTTGTTTAGCAGTACAACTGTTAAAAAATATCTTGCCTAGAATTGAAATACTACTGAATTATACTGACAGCAGGTTTGTTTTTCTCTTAACGTTATTTGCATTCCATGAATTTCAAAATTTCTTTTAAACAGATCCCCACCACAGGTCACCTATTTCTGCTTGCAGTTCACTTTTAATTTTAGGAAGGTAGCAATGACCTTTATTGCATATTCTACTTCCCACAGAAAATGTAGGTTCTTCTCTCGATACGTCTATTAAACGTCATCCAAGAATATCAGTAATGCCAGGAGTTTTCTGAACTGTTTACTAAGCTTGTACTGCTGTATTTACAGATGAAGACATTAGATCTCTCAGTTCCATACCTACAACACACATCTATAACTTTTATTCACCTTCTTTATTCCTGACAGAAACCAAGGTTGATGGTGCCAATTTCAGTTACAGATACCTAAAAGCTTTTATAAATAAGGCAGCTTGTAGCTTTTCCTACCTATTTTCCTCTAACAAAGACACAGCTCCCTTTTTTTTCCTGTGTCGATTACAGCTGTACAAAGTTTAGAGCATCCATTTGAAAAGGACAAGCTGATTTTTGAACAAGATCTTGTTTGTATAAAACTTCAAGCCTCAATGTTTTGGTATAAAGGTTGAGATAGTCTATTATCTTCAAATCTAAAAGATGGTGTTTGCTTCTGCATGCACATGTGATCGCTGTGAAGGTGTACAAGTAACTGGACACTGGCTTGTCAATGCCCAGCTCTCATACAAACATCTTTCTGAGTCTATGAGAAAAGAGTAAGGGAGACTGTTCCACAGGTACCTTGTGCTTATGCATGTGTTGTTCACTGCACGACTGCCCAGATATCAACACAGACCATAAATAAAATAATTCCAGAACTGGAAGTGCTAGAAACATGTCAGTGTAGCACCGAGATTAATACAGTTAAAGAGTTTGAACTAGGCAGCATCCTAAATGAATAGCTCTGGATGGTAGCATATTTTGACATAACCTTATACCAGATAATTGAATTAGTGCTGTAATTTTTACCATGATGCTTAATGGCAAATATGGTTGAGGACCACAAGTCATTTTCTAAAGGAATCTGCTGTCTAGAACCTGATGCTCCACAGATTTAAAATTCCTAAAAGCCTGGAACACAAGATATCAACCAAACTTCACAGGTACCTTTGGAAAGCATATTTCTACCTTTACTCCCTACCTAAAATGGATAAAATACTATATGGATGAGGTAGAAGATGAAGCAGTGAGACAAAAGTTCCTTCCAAAGCAGAAAGGGTTGCTAGCTTTCATTTCTTTTTTTAGCTCAATTTCTGAGCAGGTCAGCCGCAAAAAACTAAGTCGATGGAACCTACATGGCTTCTATATTTTACTTACAAAAATAAATGGTGTGACTGGTGATCTGGTGATATATTTTAAACCTATGTGTTGAGGGAGCATTGTTGTCTGCTATTGAAGTAATCATCCAAAATTTTATTCTACTATAATATTCAGAAATAGTTAAAAATAAGATAAAGTCTTTTTTCTGTGGCTGTTCATGCACGCTGAAATAATTAAAAGTACTCTTTTTTCTTTAACCTCCTCATAAAAAAAATAAATACATTTTTTAACAAATTCTCTTTTTTATAATGGAGGCAAATTTGAGCAACATACCCAGAAGCCGCACAACAAAGACTGGATTACCAAAAAGGAAACAGTTTACAAGAACCTCCTGGTGGCATTTGCAGATCAAATAATTTGAGTTCATAGAAAACAAATGATTTTCAAGGATTTCCGACTTAAAGTTATACAGCTGAAAAACATCAGTGCCAAAAATACTTTTAACTTACTGTTTTTACAAGCATAATACAGAGAAAATACTAATTTGATTAAAAGATGTGGGATGGGAAGAAACTATCTTGTTGTAAAGGAAAGGCCATACCTAGAGCTTTGGTTTTGTCCTTAGATTCTTCTAATTAAGCTGCTGGTAAGTTTTCTTTAAATAAATGCCACTAGATGCTTTGCATACTAAGCAAGCTATCTAAGCAACACAGCCCTGAAGAAAGGAAAAAATTCTTTTCATATGCCTTCAAATGCATCACTTACATGAATTTTAGTGAGCAAAAATCATGATTCAACTTTAAGACATAAAGTTTAAATTACTGCATGGCATAATATGTTGTGCAGTTCAGTGGCCGGTCTTGCTTCTGATAAATTTTAGCTGAACAGAATAATAATTAAAATATCTAAAAACATGCTTGTACCTGACGTTATTAGATGTCTGGGGACAATTTCCTTCTCTTTTATGGCTAGACAGCACATGGCATGGAGCTCAAGGGGGAACAACAGGCAATTTGGCCAAAAAATGCCTTTCAAAGGCATTTTTAAAAGGCACTGTGTAAAGTGTGGCAGCAGGAGGAGAGTTGGCTTCTACATTAATGCCTCCATTGATGACATCACCTGTGAAGCTCAAAGCAAATAATGTATTTGTAGAAACTATTAAAATACAAGTGTTTGCAAAACATGTGTGACAATGTTGAAGACTCCACAGTCTTCTTCTCCCCTAGTTCATGCTCATCTACAAGGAATAATATCAGAAGAATTTCTCGTGTGAGAAAGGTTGTTTTCCTACCTGCTAGACATGTACCTTTTCATGAACACAGCCTGTTATAAATAACTAAATAACTAGTTTTTACTGACTCTGACATACACTAAATGCCAGACAACTAATGAGAGCAAATTAATTGGTAAAATTTGCTAAGTATTAATTTCCCTAAAATGAAATAAAACTTTTCATTAAGAAGAATTAATGATCTTAAGAGATATGCAGAACATTTTTATGGGCAAGGAAACTAACCCTTTTAAATGGAAAAGTCACAACTTTAAATGAAAAATATCTATAAATGCAGTGTAGATGAAATTGTATTATGCATTTAAAATCATTGCAACTATTTCTACAGAAGACTTACAATCTAAAACCTTGGTTTCAAAGTTAAAAAATAAAAAAATCGATTTATGATACATTTTAATGATATTATAACATACTGGCTACATCAAACAGCTGAGATTTTACGAATAAGAAAACAAACCCCAAAACCTATAGGAACGGGTAGCCTGTGAATTGAGGATCAATCTCTGTTACTTCAGAATGCATGGAACAGCTGTTCCATACAAGTCAAATAACCCCTCCGTTAGGTCTGTATATCATAAGTCCATTGCTGTTGGCCTTTGCCCTCTTCTCAGATACCAGAAGAAAAAGAAGTTCATCAGCTTATTCTGTTGCTGCTTTTAGTATGTGACAGATAAGAAGTTATTGACTAGCTACAGACAAGAAATTAATAACTGAGAGACTTGTTCATTGTTTTTGAAAACTTCAGAGAAACAAAAGGGAGCATCTATGTGTCCCTTATTCATGTCATACTGAGTGGATATCTGGAGGCTTTACCTTCTATGTTTTGTCTTTCCAGTGCTCTGGAATGCAACATGCATGGCAGAGATATAAAAATAAGCTTACTTTGAAGGAAAAAAGAAATAGAGGGGGTGGGGGTAGGGGAGTGGGGGAGAAATGAAACAGGAGGTCCCATGTCTTTTAAACTATTTTATATTACAGAATCAGAGCTGCTAGTTCTTTCTCCAAGAAAAAATAATTGGTTCATTAGTTTCCTCCATTAAGTGGCCAGACAGCTGACTTATAGAACTTATGGAAATCAGAGAAAATCTGATGGATTTCATGGAAATCAGAGAAAATATTTAAGGTGATTTCAGACTTGGGATAACTGAAGTCAATGACAGACCCCATTTTCAATTTCTCTGAATTCTCTTATTCTTTAGAAATGACAGTGACTACTGATAGCTCCAACCTGAGTATTACAGATCCACTCACAGCAGCTACAGCTACTCCACACTCCTTGGAAAGGAATTCTGGTCTCAAACACTGGTCTCAAAGCAGCCCAGCCCCCATTTATTACAACACACCTTCAGCATTGTATCTGGCTCATATTCAAAGGCTGTACAAAAGAAAAACATAAGATGATCACAGTTCAATACTTCAAGTCCTTCTTTCTTCTGGATAGCTGCAGTATTTGAAAATATAACTCTTAACAAAACTGTAACTTACATTGGGGTGTCAGTGGTGGCTTTGCATTCCTTGGGGTGGGAGAGGAGAGGGAGAAGAAAAGCAGAAAATTCTTTCCCTGTTAGTATTTGATGTGAATTAACAGTACCAAATTAGACCCAAATCGGGATACTCATGTAAGAGCAGGCATAAGGCTACATATTTCAGATGAAGAACTAACCTTAGCAGTAACCTATACACTTTCCAAAATATATATCTTTTCCTATAAGCAGTCCTATTTCCAAGTGACTCAACAAAACATAAGAAATAAAATAAGGACTAAAGGAGAAGTATTTCTCCAGAATATATTTTTAAAAATGGAAAGCAATCTTTTAATATACAATATAAACAGAAAATTTCCTTTCATTTTCAATGCCTACTAAGAACACAACAAGGTAAGGAATGACTGCATAGAGCCAAAAAAAAGTAAGATTTTTAATATCATCTACCTAAATATAAGTTGCAAAAGAATGGGGGCAAATAACACTGTTTACCTATTCTGTTTAGTTAATTCAATTTTTTTTGAAACAAATGTATATTTTCTCTGATGGAAATTGTATTTCCCACCAAAATTCTATAAACTTTTGCCATGACCTTCATAATAAAAGAAAAAACATTTTATTTTAAAACAACTGTATTAGCAACTGTGTAAAACATCAGAAAAGCTTAAAAATATCTGGAATTACTATTCTGTTAGGAAGTTTGTTGCTGTTCTTTCTCCACAGTAGATAATCGCTAATTGCAAAAATAGAACAAGATAAAATTGGTTAAAAAAATCCAGGAGCTGCAGGAATTTAAGAAAGAAAGATATTAAAAACCAATACATCTGATAATGAATGGCTAAAACTAAAAACAAAGATCAAATACATCTTGAAAAGAAGATAACTTTAAAACATCTATAAAATTACCAGAGGCAATTACAACGTAATGAAAGTAAGAGCATAGCTGCATAAGGATGGACTATGGACAAGTTTATGACTTAAAAATGTTATTTAAAGGAACAATTCCGAACTCCTTAGGAGAAAAAAGAAGATTAATTACAGGTCTTTATGGAATATCTGGTTTCTGATTCTAAACCCTTGACTTTACAACAAAAGTTGCAACATTTTTAATTGGATCTTTTAAGCCATAGTAAACTTCTAACACAGATTAATTTAGATCACTTTTAACTTAGGTGACATACTAATGACCCAATGTCTAACCTAGTTTAAGTAGTGGTCAAACCTCCTTAAATGCCTTTATGCAGGGTGTGAATACTAATTTAACTGATATGTTTGTTTGTTTGTTTGGGCTTTTTTTTTTTAAATCTCAAAGAGACAGATTTTTATTTTTAAACTTGTATAATTCCACAATAATGATTCCTAATGATACATTTAAGCTGTGCTTGTAGTTAGAAATGTGACTTGGAGAAATGGCAAGTTCTTCCTGCATAAAGTTTCTTCTGTGCACATTGATTCATACCCATTCCCTTTATGGGGGAAGTAAGATTTTACCACTTAACAAAACACAGGCAACATAGGTAAGAAAGACATATTAGAACAATATTGTTTTCCTCCAAGTTTCACATTAAAACCATCAAACCATTCTGAATGAACATATAATTTTGTTATCTCATATAACTACCCATTATTAATGAAGATAAAATGAATTCCACTGGTATCTGCAGGTAATGATCTTGTGGTAGCCAAAAGGAACTCAATTTTGAATTCAGGCATCAGATTCTATTCTTACTTATGAGATAGTCAGACTTAGTATCAACTGTACATAACAGTAGAAAAAACATAATCGTTTTAGCCATATTTCAGAGAAAAAGTTTGTTAGAAACAGAAACTACAAGCAAGCAAACAAACAGGGAATACCTTCCAAGTGTTTTGTTTCAGAGCTTTGCCATGATAGCCTATCAGACTCCTTTAGCAAACTTGACTCCTTGAATTTATATGCATTCAGTGAAGGCTGGGAAGAGACCTAGAGGATAATCTAATTACGTTTCAATGTAAGGCTGCTGATTGGCAGTAAGAGATGAAAATAGGAGACAAATCCCTCCAGGAATAAACTGCAAGCTCCTGATGTTTTATTAGAGTATCATAATAATCCCATTGGTAGGTGAAAAGGCAAGTGCACAAAAAAAGACATTTATTAAACTGTGTAAGAGAAGCTAAAATCCAATCTATTAACATACCAAGTGATCATCAAGGACAAGTTTGATTTAAGAATCTGCTTTGTGATTTGCAGAAGTGTCATATCACTACAGTACTGAGCCCAAGAATCTCTGTGAGCTGTAATGATACATCACAGAAAAGACATCTACCATCCAGGTACGGCTCCAATCCTGCTCCTGCTCTCTGGTATATGGAGCAACAAGGTCAGTTTTAAATAAAACTCTTGATTGGAAACTCAGGAACAGAGAATAATTTGCACAACCTAATTGTCAGGGCACTGCACAAAACCTTCTCTTCCATAACAATCTGTCATGTAGCTGTGAGAAAGAGGCCTTTCTTGATGCAGTGCTCATTCCCTACTCAAGCCTGCTCCATTGCTGCAACATACAGTTTTCCTGCACAAAAACACCTGCTTGTATCATCAACATGATTCCAGATTTCTTCATTTTTGCTGCTGTTCTACTAAATATACAACATTTTGTTCTAATAAACAACTTCAATGTTAAACTTGTAATGTAAAAGTTCAGTGCAATCTAAAGTTGTAATGTTAAAATTATCAAGTTAATGTTAATTTAACATTAAAAGGCTGACAAAACTAGTCATTAATCTGGTGGCGATAAAAGCATTAAATTGTTGCTAGAAATCATTACTCACATCCTTTGCTTTTCTGTTCAGAAAAATAATTATCACTAGCCATTGTGTTCTAATTCTTTAATTTAGCATATGAACTCTAATAAGGTGGGCTCTGTTTTTTAGTGTATGCTATGAAGTTCCAAATACAGATATGACACTATATAGAAAATCCAACATACTGAGTCAGACTGTAGAGATTCATTTGTACGCTGTTACCTACCTTGCAGTGGTGCTAGATGCCCAATGGCTCTAAACAGTGTCAGTGTGCACTGAGTGACATTCAAAAAATGCTACTAATATAACCATTGCAACCAACAGCAGTTAGACCTATTTTCTACCAGTGTTACTTAAGACCTGCAATTGTTCTGTTGGGAGTTTGCACTGATATTTGACCACAAGCGCTTCAGAGACATCTACTAACTTGTATTATGTAATGCAATTGTAAAGTGTTTGTTCTTTGTCGGTGTGTTAACCTCCTTGAAAATCCCGCTTGATTCTCATCTGATCTCATCTGATCTCATCTGATCTCATCTGATCTCATCTCTTTGATTAAACTCACATCAGTGGTTAACACTCATTAATAAATTTTCTCGTGGAAACTGTGACTTACTTGAGGAATATCCTCAAGAACCTTCTGGAAAGGTGGGGGAATGATGCTCAAGAGCATCTGACTCTGAACAATAGTTGTACCATCCTTTTCTCGCTTAGCAAATAAATAATGAGTGTTTTGGTTTTAAGGTCAAATGCATTTGTTTCTGCTTTCCTGTAATCTCCAGCTATGCAGAATGCCTCTTTCAAATTGCAACTCCCACTTTTTATGATCATTATATTTTATAGAATTAATTCAATTGTTTGTTCTAGCAGTCCAGATTTTGGATGCCTTAAGAAGAAAAACCTGTAATGTCTACTGTTGTGAACTAACCATAATAGTCACCTCAGAAGTATTCTCCTTCATTCTAATGAGTTTATCTAATCTATTCTACAGTGTCCTTTATGCAGAAAGGTACACAACTGACAGGTGGCTGGGCAAATTATGAATTTTTAAAAGCAAAAGACTTTTAAAGAATATCTAAGCGTTTCTTAAATTGCTGCCATGAGTAACCCTTTGACAAAGCAGAAAGTTATTTTACTGGCACCAAAAAAGAAAACTGAAGGGTTTGACAAAAAAATTAATCTAGATTGACATATTAATTTAAAGACTATCAATGCCAATGCTCATCTAGGTAAGTATCTCAAAAGGGTTTGGAAGAATATTAAAATCACAACAGTAAATAACTATTTAATGTAACCTCAATCTGACTGCTAGGACTAGTTTCTGGTTATATAATCACAGAACAGCAATCAGTTCTGCCCAGAACAGTGAAGTGAAACAAAAACTAAAAAATCCTTTTTTTTGATTGGATAACACAGCATGCATAATGCTTGTTCTTTAATTAACAGATAATATATTACAAGAGTAGAAGTTAATTATCATAAGTTGATGGTTTTCTGCTGTGCATAAGTACTGAGGAATGACTACATTAAAGCTGTGTTACAATCACTTTGTCTGTATTATACCAAGTGGTTTTAAAATTATTAATTTTATCTTGTGGATGTCAGTACAGTAGAGGATAGCACAAAAAGAAACAGAATGGAAAGATGCCAAGAGGTGGAGATACAGTGTGCCTCCCCCAGTCAGAACTAATTAATTCATGTAAGCAGAGTGTCAATAAATATGCAGCAGCTACACGAAACAGCTGATTTCCTTTAATGATGCTTCATTTTTCTAAATGTTTATTACAAATAGCAATCTGGCAAGCTGACTGGCTCACACTAATGTCATATTTACAGCAAAGTCATTTCATATGAGACAATGATCACATTTGTAGCAAAGCCATTTCATGTGAAGCACATATTACGATACTCAGTAGAAATCTGCAAGATGAAAAGGCTACCTGCTCTGCAGAACAATGCTGACAATTAAACAAACAAACAAACAAACCCCAAAACCCCAAACCAAAATAACTTAAGAGATATTCCACACAGACCAAAAAAATCTAGATACTTATGCACACAATATAGCAATAAAAGGCTTCACTGATATTCCTATTTCTCACAAGTAAAACAGAGGAAGAAGACATTTACCCGAAGACATTCTCCAAGTCCAAGGAAGACTTGAGTTTCTTGAATCAAGGACCTCTAGTTCAGCAAAAGCAGTTACTCTTCCTCCATCAACAGTTTGTTACCAGTTCTTGAAGTAAGTTGACTTAAGACTTATACTTGTAAAATATTTTTATCATTCAACCAATTCCTCTTCTTGACTGTTATTTATTAAAATGAAATCTGGTGTTTTTTCTTTAATATACTAAAATAAATTAAACTCAAAATGGTCCCACATATACTCTCTGTTTGACCTTTTCTTTCATGAAGAATTAACTGTTCTGGAAACTAGTTTATTTGATTGGGACATTCATACTTAGAAATCTGTACTGCTTGCCAAAGGTCAGCTCTGATCACCTCCCTTCACACTCATGCTGCCCTCTTTCTGTGTAAATGTTATGCTTTATTCCCTAAATAAATCTTGGAGGTCATGTTTACTGCTGGTGTTTGTTTCGAGCAAACATCAATCTGACAACCATGATTAGATTTTTTTTCAAGAGTTTTGATTCTATCTTAGAGGAGCTGAAATCTGACTTCTCAAAACTCAGTAGACATGATAGAAACAAGTCATCTGATCTTCTTCCTGCCAGAGAAAGCTTTGCATGTTTCCCAAGCACCATCATAACCCCCTTCAGATTATCTGCACAGAGAGTAAAAGATTTCTTCAAAACTAAAGTTCATTAGAACCTCTAAGCACACAATTTCTATGTGCAGAAATAACAGGGACTGACTGATAAATTCTCTTCTCTTGGTATTCCTATAGGGCAGCAGAATCTTTAAATGCAAGTACAAAACCATAATCAGCATCTGTTAGAAAAATGGCAAGAACATTGAACACTCGGAATTATTTTCACACTTACGTGCTTCATCATAGAGCACAGGAACAGTACTCACAAAACTACATTTTTCTAAATTAGACTGTGTGGACCATGCTTAGGTGACTAGCAACAAGTGATGTCCAAAAATTATTTTGGCTACAGGAAAGATTCTGCCTTAGATAAGCTTGTAACAAACAGAGTTCAGGGAGGGCTGAACATTTGCAGTGAAAGAAAAATTTTGATGTGTTCAGTTGTGTCCAACGTTCACTTTCACAGCTGTGCGTGCATCTCCCGATATTTTTAACTGCTTATTCAAAATAAACAAGAAAACCAAGAAAACATTGAGAAAGACATTTCCTCCCATTGTTTTAGCCATCTTTTGTTCTCCATAAGGACTATTTTTCATATAAATCTAGGAATTTCTACCAAAATACTCCATAGAGAGAAACGAAAAATCAAAAATAAATGTCCCTGTCCTGACAAATTTAGACAAGATGATTTAAAACCACCAGTTTATGAGTTACTTGCTTTTCTATTTCTGCAGTTTTAGTTGCTTTTCCTTTCATAATTAATTAAATATTCACAGAGAGAAAAACCATAGAGACTGGTAATCGGGAAATTCAGCAGGACTGTGGGCAATGTAAAGAGCATTTCATTTGCATATGAACACAGAACAAGTTAGAATGGGAAGTCATCAATCACAAAAATTCTTATTTTGCCAGAGCTTTTTCCTGGATATGCTGTTGTGTGGATATGTGCATGTGGACTGACAGAGTTTATGAACGCTGGCATTGAACATACTCTTTGTGTTACACTACATGAGAGGTCATGGCTCAGTATTGCATTATGCTTTAGGACATATCAAATATTCAGAGTTTTTAAGTGTGTGTGCATGAACATTTATATAAATAGTTATTTGATCATAATGTATGTATAAAAGTATTACACACATGTACATATTTGTACTGTACACTATATAAAGTAGATTAATTTAGATAACATAGTTTATTGAATTGATACAAACTTTAGAGTCTTCATGAAAATATTATCAGCACAACTACAACAGTGCCATATTAAGTATTAGCATGTATGTTGTTATAACCTAGAAAAGTCCTTAGCTGTGTATGAGGAATCTCAGAGGAACAAAATATTTCATATTCATGTCTATGTGTCAGCTTAATGAAGCCAAATATATTCTGAAGGGGAAATATTTACCCAAGCACAGCAAATGTATTGTTTTCTTGAATATAGACTTTGCTCAATACACCTTCAAGAAATTTTTTACCAAGCTCATTTATGCCTTAAAACTTGAGAAGTGAAACAAAGTTGCATGTATTACTTCCAGAATCAAGCAGACTACAAAACACAGAAAACCCAAAGTTTAATTAGTTGAGTTTCAAATTTCTTGTTTCAGCATATTAAAAAAAAAAAAGTAACCACTTACTGGAATCGAGAGACACTAAAGTTGAATTATTCTGCTTGAATAGCTTTATAGCCTTGATCACCTTCATTCTGGTGCTGCAGAATATTCATTCTAATAAGATTTTAGTGTAGGAAAACAGATTCATGTTTTCTTTTTTATAGGTATGACCTTGTTTATAGTCCATGCTTTTTTCAGTTTAACCTTGTTGTTGTGAATAGCTATAAAACAAATGCTGTACTTTTAACAGAAAGAGTGAGTTACTAATGTTAACACTATTTTCCTGTCAATGAAAAAACATTATTAACATTAATCTTGTCTCCTCAGAAAATCTTATTAACAGTATTCTAACTTATACTGAGATAAATTGCTCCCTTTACTGTCTGAATCCTGAAATATTAATGAAGGGCATAATACATAAGTAATTTTTTATTGTAGTCTGTGATCCGTACCACTGTGGTATGTGTACCAGCTGATCATCTTGCCAAATAAGTCAGCATCATTCATTACTGAATTTTTCAATCTATAATTCAGCGGAAAATGTCAATTCAGCTAGACAAAAAGTACAATAGATGCACACAGCAATGTCAGATCACAGAATGTTAAAAACAACCAAAACCACCACCACCAGAGTAACTAAAAAAAGATCATGTCCCAGTTTATCATTTACATCACTGGAGCTTACTATGAGGTAAAATCATAAATTGATATAATTGCAATTACAGACATATAATTTGTGTAATATAAAGATGGCAAACCCAAAAGCTTCCTTAATCATCCAATTGTTTAAAGAGATAAGAGAGATTTACCCCCAATACATCAGCACGAGCAAGAGGACAAAGATCATGAACACACCAGCTTGTATTAATGCTTGTGAGGGCTTCCTGCCTGGGTCATCAGCCACTATTGAGCAAACCACAACTAAACTGATGAAAAAAAGAGATGTACCAGGGGTGTCATCAGAGGATAAGGAAAATAAGGTAAAGAGTGGGGTCAGATTTCCAAAACAAACACCTCATTCTGTGAGGTATTTCTTGTACAAATCTCTAACTGTGCTAAAATAACGGGAAAAAAAACCAAACCAACAAACCTCTTCTTGCTAATAATCACAACAGAGAAACTTCATCAGCGTGAAAAGTCTGCTCATGGCCTACAAACCCATTAAGACCCAGATGAACCCTTTCTTGGAAGATTTAAGTGGAGTTTAAGCCATACCTTCTTGCTAAGAGAGCTCCTCTATCTCTCTTGTACCAGGTTACCTGGGGATGCGAGTTTAATTTCAGGACTGGATCATCCTTTCTGAATAGCTGAGGCCATACTGAATAGGTGGGAGGATGGCTCCCCCCGGACACCTCTCTCTGCACCTCAGGCTGACAAAACCAAACACATTTGCTTAAATAACCAAATATGACTCTACACATACAGATTGCTCCAGATCCTGCTCTGCCACTGCGTCCTTGCTGCACAGTCTTGATCATAAGGCAATGTTGCACCACTGCCCTGGTGAGGAGGATGAAAGCCAGGAGGGAAAAATAAGTCTTCAGGAACCCCATTCTCCCTGCCATGGTCTTCCTTTTCTGTGCACCTTTCCCCACAGCAGCTGTGGAGGGAAGCAGAAGCAGGGTAGCTAGAGCAAGATACGGAGTCAAGGAGGCTACCTCTTACTCAGACACATAAACAAGGAGCTTGTTTCTGATGCTTATTTGCCCTCAGGGTCATAAGTAGCATGGACAAAATGCTTCAGGCAGTTTCTAGACCTACTTACAGGGATACACTGGAGACCTAATACCCTAATTTTTCAGGCAGACTGCCAGAAAATACCTGTGCCTTCAGCTGAGCCTGCACATCTAGTTATTTTTTTCATGGATAAGGAGACTGCTCAGACTGGATCAAGATGGCTCAGCATCTACAAAGGCTTAAGAATTGGGAAAAGCTTCCATGTCCAATAACATACATGTAATCTGGGATTTTCATGCTGCTGTTTCTTCAGAATCAAGCTGAGGTCAGGCATAAAGATGTTGTGAGTGTCTTCTAATGGCCAGTCCCTTTAATATGCTATTGTAGGCAATTTCCTGTTTTGCTTACATCTTAAACCAGGCCTGTTAGCACTGGTCTTAACCCTCTCTATTTTTAGCTGGTACAGAGAAATCATTCTTTCAGTGATGGATCTTGCAGTTAAATACCTATTCCTAGCCAATATTCCATGTAGAATTTGTACTCATTTTCCCACAGAATCTGATTTTCCCACAGAATCATCATTTTGCTTGTGGTGAGCTTTCAGTCAAAAAGAAGACAGGATTTCTGACTATGAACACAGCCCTGACCACCTATCAACATTCCTACGACTCCTTGTGCCTCAGAAAATAGCTTCAAAGAGATATACTTACACACACACACAGACATTCAGTATCAGGTATTTTCATGACACCATGCATGTCACTGAACAATGCAAGTATTTTAGTTTTTATTCAAGTGCTTGAGTAGGTATATATTTATTTCTACAATGAGACAGGATAATTGGAATACTTCTGCCATGGGACACTTCATCTGGCAAATTGAAAATCACTGCTTCAAGTATAGTTTCTAATTTTTTAAACCACTGTATTTCATTCTATAACACAAAGAAACTATGTGATGTTATAAAATACCTTCACTATTAGTTTATGTTCCTAAGTTGCACTTCATTAGCAGTTTCCTCCCTTTAATTAAAAAATGTATTTCACTACTTTAGTTTAGTTCATATTATGAATTTTCCTTAAGGTGAAGATATAAATTAGGTTTTACCTTCTCAAATTGTAAGGAAGACAGATTTCTAATTTAAAAACCTTCTAATTACAAACTATTAAATTCTAATATTTGAGCACTTAATTATAAAACACATTTACAGATTCCCTTAAGAACGTCATTGAAACAAATTCATAAGTAGAACTTAATTGGAAATGTAATATGATTAATAGAAAAACTAGAGATGAAATATGAAGTGGAAATGTGGCTGCTGCCACAGTTACATGATCATGAAAGAAAATTTAATGTTATAAACAAGAAAAAACTTAATCCTCTTAAGTCAAAAAATCATCTAACAGTGAGCAGAGTCAGAGCTAGCTCTTGACCTGACAGTTCAGCCGAACATTTCTGCTGAATGCAATAATAATTTGGAAAAAAATGATGAGATGGTTGCGCTCATAGGCAGATGGTGATCATGGTGGACCAAGGTAGAACCCTCAAGTTCATGAACAAAAGCAATCTCCTTTAAGACAGTAAGAATAATCATTGCTATTGCTAAAAATATTTACAGAGCTTTTCCTAAATATTCCAGCCATCTTCACATGCAAGTACTTCCAAATTAATACAACCCGTACATTTTCTAAGACTCAAAATGACAATATCCACACAGAGCTGGGAATAAATTGGACACCTGTGGCCACCACAAAAAAGCAAAGCAATCCATAAGAAATTAATGGAGTAAAATTAGCCTTCCATTTTTGGCAACAGGAATGCTAAGTGTGATAACAGTTTAATGATGTTCATCTATCTCCCAGGATACTTAATTCACAAAAATTACCATACAAATTATTCTCCATGGGTTTGTAATAGAATGGAAAAGTGAAGAAGGTTAGCCAAAAGGTAGAGAATAAAACAATGGAAACATGTGTGATACTTTGAAGGTCCCCACAGACTTTTCCTAGATGGGAACACCCTAAACTGCCACATATATGTTCTGCTGTGTCACTGTAGTCTCACACCTTTGTCTTCCAGAGTTTGTGCTACATCACCCACTATTTTCTTGGCCACCCAAATTTCTTTGACACAAGCTATCTATTGCTCAATGTTTTCACAGTGGGGATTAGCAGAAGCAAGGAGATGCACGTTTGGCATGTGGAAGGATATTAGTCTGTTTTCTAGTTAATACTAGAAATATGCAAATAAAGACAAATATGTTGTTTGCTCAATCCATGTGCTCTGTCTGTAGTCTAAAGAATTTTCATATGCTCTTTCTTCCCTTTCACCACCTTTCACTTGATTTCTTTAGTGGAACATAAATCTTCTCTCTCCCTTACATCCACACTTTTTGCCAACAGTTTATGGAAAGTCTTAGGTGTCATATCCCCCAAACTTTCAGCCAGAATTTTTCCACCGTATGCTTCTGACTCCAACATTTCAAACAGCCTGTGGGCTGTCACAAGAGGTTCTCCTTCTTGCAGAGTACATCTTGTCACAAAACTGCTTCTGGGAAATAGACAGTCTGTTTCCTGACATGAGGTGAGTACCACTGGTTGAAAAGGAGTCATGCTGCAGTCTTCTCCCTGTTTCACAGTGTAACTTCACCCAAACCGGGCAGTCACACTGACAGACAACCACTGGCCTTTTTCCATTTTCCTCCGTGTTTCCTCAAACAGATGAAGAACTTGCAGAGGGCACCTTACATTTTGTGGCAAGCTAGGTAAGACTCTTTATAAATACTAGACTTCCTTCTGCTAGTGAAGAAAGTACAAAAGCTGCATCTCAGCTATCGTTCTCCCCAAGAGACTTGAACATAGACCATCAGCAGTGAGGTAAGGAAGAAAGTCTGTATAACTTACAGTCTCAAATTTTGCAGTGAAGCATTAAGCTCAGAGGGAACAAAGACTTAAATACTTACTTAACCCCTTGACCTTAGGCTAGGAATTCTGTTCAGAAACAGAAAATGTGTTTCTTAATTAGAAAAATGCATTTGTCACTCTAGCTACAACAACAACACTTCTGAAAAACAAGACAACTGCAGTTTGTCCACTCTACAGCCACTATTACTATAGTTTTCATAAACAATGCCTTCCTGGACAATGTGTGACATCAGGATTGCTACTTGAAGCACTAAATCAGAAGTTAACTTTATTGCATACTTCTGTTTGATCCTAGCCTTGTTACAGAATTTTCTGATAATCTAATCACAAGAGATAAATTTACTCATTTTTTCCTATGCTGAAAAAGTTTAACTGAGTTGCACCGAGAGGGCTCTTACTGTTTTAATTTTATTTGCGCTTTTTCTTACAGTTTCAAGAAATTGTCACAGATCTCTTTAGAGAGGGTAAAATGAGCAAAAGTTTTGCAGTTCTTTGATAGAAATAGGTTAATTTTTCTTTGGAAACTCACACACCAGCAGGCTCAGACAACCCTTGGAACAAATGGCTGGTTTGTACTACTTATCTCATATATCTTCCAGACTACTAGTTCCATTATGAGAAATAAGAAAATGAAGCAAAAGAGCTCAGGTGATAAGCAATTCACTGATTTGATGTTAGTTCTCAGGATGTTATTTAGGTGTGATCTTGGCAAAGCTCAGAATTGCAAAATACTTGGTCTTGAAAGTCATTACCAGAGACAGATGCTCTTGGGAATGGCATGCAGTGACAATGTTTACTCAGACAAATCTAGTGTTGCAATTATACTTTAACTGTGCAAGAGAATAATATTTCACACCAATTCAATTAGAAAGTATTAATTACATTAAATACAACTGTATTTATTACAAAGTAGTGATCCATCTTCTTATAACTGTTCAATTAATTTGTGCAGACAACAAAAGTTCTGTTCCATTAATCTCCTTTTGAAAGAAGACTATGCAATGCCAACTCCATTTAAATATACACACATGTGTTTGGAGAGACATCTGTTACTACAACAAAACTGCTGTTGGAGGTCTAAATGTAAAATTGATAATATGAAAATGCGCTATTAAAACACTGGAAGACCCAGATCAAATTCTGCTGCCAGATTAACCAAAACACACCACTGTATTCATGGTGTCATCCCAGCACAGAGACTAGACAACCTCAAGCAAATGCTGAATTACAGCACAATAATCAGAAATGGTCTGGTAATGCACTGGTAAATCACCTGGTCCATTCACAAAAGCTAGATGTGCTATTTTACCTTTTTCATATCCAACTTGGAATTAATGACCAAGGGATATGGGCCACTTTCAATTTGAGAGTTAGAATTCACAGAAAAAATGAATTAATGAGAAGCAGACAGCAAAGATAACAGAAAGGTCCATGCAGATGAAGAGGTTTATCTTGCTTCTTTATAAATTTGTTTTGAATTCAATGTTCATTACATTTGTTCACGTGGGCAATTACAACAGAAACACAAAATGTGTGGATTCCATTAGAGTTTAAGACAGAGCCATTTTCTTAATAAACAAGGAATTTCATAAATATATACAATAAAGTGTACAAATAATAAGAAAAATATCTTCCTTTTTCCAATATCTTGACTCTAACAATAGCAACACTGTGCTGATAAATAGAATGATTTGTTAATGCTGAAGTTGTATTTAAATGGATATACTTTCTGTATAGCCATACTTTTATAAAGAAGAAAAATAAAGAGAGAAGAAAGCCTCAAATATAATTAAAAGTTCTGAAAAAAAGTTTAATTCTCCATACAATGTTTTTATAAGTGGTATAAATGGCATATAAGTTTTGTTTAATGCTACTTTATTTAGTTTTTACTGTTCTGTTCCCGAATGCTGTACAACATATTTCATAACAAAATGTAGAGCGAGTAGTAGCATTTCTAAGCTAGCTCTATTTGAAAGAAGAGCAAGCATGAAATTCCAAACCAAGAAAAAAAAAAAGCCACAAAATTTTCAGAATACTCAGTCCACACCTTTATGAACCTGGGGATTCAAGTCAAAATTTTACTGCATTATGTCTGCCCCAAAGAATGTGTTTAGTCTTATGGACCTTGCAGGAGTTTAAATCAAAACATGTCCATTGTTCTTTTTGCCAAAGAATTTTATGTATTCAGTAGAATAATTGCTATATGAAGAAATCATTTGAGCCTCTAAAATTTATATTTAAGAATAAATAAATCGAAAATACATCCAAATGTACCTCTAGAGGAAAGAACTCTTCCTGTTTCCTATTTGAATTTTTATATTTCAGAGATTTCTGAGAATATCCTTATTTTTCCACCAAATTTGCTTAGATTATTATTTACATGGGACCTTTATGAAAGAGGCTTCTCTAAACTGGAAAAGCAACTAATTACCTCTGTGTGCTGGCTATGCCTAAAAGGCTTAATCTTTTCATAGTCTAGTTCAAGAATGAACTCACTGATAAGATCACACTCCTGTGCTTCTGCTACTGAAGATTAATATACAGAACCACACAGGCAATTTCTACTTAATTTTAATCTGTGTTCCTTATTGACACTTAGTAATTCAACATAATAAAATGTTACAAAAGATCAACTGCAGATGTTGTAACTTTGCCCTTGTTGTGATGGCTACGAACCAATACAAATCTAAAATAATAAAAAGATTTACCATTACGTACAACTCTTGTGCTACAGATATACGCATTCAAAAATGTCAGACAGAACCACATATTCAAGTATAAAATAGATATTTTTGCAAGTAAAAGGAAAATTAATGTAATGTTGTTACTCAGAGAAGCATGTTATTGTTCTTACTAGACTAGATGTGAAGAAACTTAAAAAAAGGGAAGGCTCTTTCATGTTTCTCTGCACTCTATGAAAAGTGCTCAGATTCTTACCTCTATTGTACACTTAATATCAAACTGTAATAGACAGGGTTGCTTAAATGAAGCATCATTTTACAGAGTTGAAGATGCATCATTGAGAATAACAGGCAACATCAGATCCTTACCTAGGAATAAACTCTTTAAGGTCATAGTTTGGATGTTCACAGCGTATCTGCAATGTTTTAGGGTGGTTTATTCCATCAGGAGCCATCAAGAAAAAGTCATATGTGTGTCATATCTACTTCAGACTTTTTATATACATTTTCTCTTTTCTGGCAGTGTCATTTGATGAAAACCCTACAGAAACTGAAACAGAATTTCTTTGGCAGAGTGTGAAGATAAGGACTAACTGTAAGACAGAATAAAATAGATATAGCTCCTAATCATGTAAATGCATCAAAAATACTTTGCTTTTAGTATTAAAATAGTATTCAGTTGAAAATAAGCATAAAATTCTTGATTACTACACACAAATTTCCCAACATCTTATTATTCTTTTAATTTCCATTGAAACGCAAAAGTATGCAATAGTCTCTCTCTTTAAAAGGGGAAATGAAAGAATCATAGAATCATTGAATGGTTTGGGTTGGAAGCAACCTTAAAGACCATCTAGTTCCAACCTCCATGCCCTGGGCAGGGGCAGATTGCACTAGACCAGATTGCTCAGAGACCCGTCCAACCTGGCCTTGAGCACCTGATTCACCTCATGACTATATTTTTCTGTGAACTCTTCATCTAATTAGGAAGAATGAACAGATCTGAAGAGATCATGTCTGAAACCAGTTACAATCTATCATGGTAAATAATAGTTTTTCCATTGATGTGCATAAAATACTTCTACAAAATATTCAGCACATCCTTCAGCTTACTCTTGAATTGACAGCTTCTCCATAGAGAATCCCTTGGTTCAGGGTGGACCAGGGTAGTGCAATTGAGCTAAAGCTTAAGGCTGGTGGCTAGGACAGTCTAGGAATAAAAGTTATAGGGAGAAACTACTTGTTAGAACAGAATGTAGGAGTTCCAATAGAACTGTGGAACTAGTGACTGAAAGGAAGCTTGAGCATTACTGAGACAACACTGTGTAGTAAAACAGCCTTTACCACCTTTGTCATAACCATTATCCTAGAATCTTTCTGCTGTTTCTCATTTCTATTGCATTTTTTCATTTGTCCATTTGTTATCTTTAGTTGTAAAATTTCTCAATTTTTTTTTAAATTTGGTAAAACTAAAAAACATATAATGAATCAAAAAGAAAATTAACAATTAAATTAATTCAAGCATTTTTCTACAACTTTGTATAATAGAAAGTATCCTGATACTCATGATGTTGTGTCAAATGATATATGACATACAGAATCACAGAATATTCTAAGTTGGAAGGGACCCACAAGGATCATAGAGTCTAGCTCTTAGACCATCCCCAGGAGTCATATCATGTACCTGAATGACAGAGAAAGAAAAAGATATTTAAGCAGTCATGAAAAAAATTAAAATTGTTATCATTTTATTATTTATACATGAGGAAACAGCCTCTAATGAACGTAGATTGTTGGTCTGTCAGTATGCACACTGCTTCCATTTCTAAATATGTATTCCACGCGAAATACTAGGATATTTTTTCATCAATCTAAAAACTGGGAGATTTTTGAGGAACTTATAATAACATATTTATTTTCAGCAGCCATCTACATGTAATTTTCCAATGCAAAGAAACTTAGAAGGAGGACAACACATTTTTTAATAAAATTTTTAAATATTTTCCCATAAATCTTGCATGACACTTGAATGGGAACAAGGGGAAACACATTTCTGCAGACAAAGAATATTTTCTTAAGAAACCACCCACAAATATTATTTCTTTATTTTCATAACCCGAGTGAAAAGCATAAAATTTTCCTTAAAAGCTGACTGTAGTCCTTCCCTCAGAGTCTACTGTTCCACCTTGCTTTGGATCCCACAGGACCATTTTCCTTCCTGCAAGAAGGAAATTCAGTTACTAGGTCAGTAAATTATAACTTTCAGTCTGCATTCAGTCATCAGGAGATCCCAATGTCACAAGCAAGAGAGGTGAAAGTCCACTGGCTCAGTAATGGCATGAAGGCCATGGCTCCTGAGCTTTGCTTTTGAAGGAAGCTCATCATATTACACATGGGCTGAACAACTACCTCCCTTATCTTCGGCTCCCCTTTGTAAAATGAGACTGCCAGAATGTTGAGGGCAAATGAAAATAAATGCTACATGCTCAGAGTGAAAATTTATATTAAACCAATGTCAATGCAAGTGGCTCAGGTTATGTTTACATAAAGTAATTTTGTCATTCCTAACTCACATTAAGCACATCCTTAAAGGCTCAGTAAGGGCTGGGCCTGTGTAGGAATGGGCTTTAGGTTATACTTTTGGAATAGAAAATGGAAAACTAGCCTCATGTTGAAAATGGATTCATAGATATCTACAAGAGCAAGCTGCTTTAGAATTGCATAATCTGAGAGTTTTAGAATCCAAGATCAATATCTGCACTTCTGTGAATAGTTATCTTAATTTACAGCGAGTATTCACACTCTCAACACGTAACATTCTTTAAGAAGAAAAGAAAGAAAAAGTGACATATCACGTTGTGTTTCCAAGATACGGCAGTTCAGTTGAGTACATCTCACTTGGCAAATGTAACCCATCACTAGCCTTGACAAGAAATTAATGCCAGAGGATTACTTTTTTGTGAAGTGGTGTGCTGGTTGGAACTATGGTTCTGTGGCAGCTTTCTTTCCTCTTTAATTTTATATATGATCCTGCTGCAGACAAACTTAGTTCTCCCACTCGGCTGAGCAGACGTTGTGATCCACAGGGCCAGTATCACTCTAAATGAACTCTGATCCAGCTGTGCTACTGGTAGATCTTACGGAATGTATTTGTCTCTTATCCATGTGGTTTGTGCTATAATGTAAAGGAATGAAAAAGTACATCTGTTACTCAGTCAGAAAAACTTAAGTTAGCTCTGAGTAGCATTTTAAGAAGTGGAAGTCCTCTCTGACTTTTCTTTTTAGTATAAGAAGGGATTTTTAAAGACAACACAAGCCTGCAGATTTAAAAAAAAAAAAAAAAAAAAAAAAAAAGAAAAAGGCATTTAAGATAATGACATTAATATGGAATATGTTGTCTTCCAGCCTCATAAATTTCAGAAGTAACCACAAATTTTGTCCAAAAGCACTGCGAACAGTTCTTTTTATTTCATCTTTAATAGCCAAGTTCCAAGAACAAACAGAAGCTTAGAACAAACAAAATTATAGGGCTGTCAATCATGCATCTTATCAACATTCTGAAAATTGCCTGTCTTGATGACAGCTTCTTCCTAACCTGACTCTGGAAACAGTATACTTTATTCAAATCTGCAACCACTGAAAAGTACTGTCAAAATTCTTGACCTTATTAACAAAAAATTTGAAACTGAATCAATTTTAGCATCTCCAGTGGAAACACTGTAGATTTACAACAGTGTCTCTGACAACAGAATCTAACTTGATATGTATTATACAGTTATTGAACAGACAATTGAAGCCTCAAATATAAAAATTTAAGTGCATATATTTTCCCAAATTACTGCAAACTACAAAAACCCTTTTTTTGAGTCTAAATCAGATGCACATTTAACATTCTTAAGAAACTTTCCCCCTCTAAATTTATTTTAAATCCTAAATAGAGAGTGAACATAAGTTTGATATCGCTAATTTCTGTTTGAGAATTCAACCAATCTTCTAACACTTATAACTTTGATCACTGAAATTAAAGTTATATTGTGCCTTAGTGCTTTGGATCATTTATATGCCACTGTCGTTTGTATACAGAATAGCTAAAATTGTCTCTTTACTGTATTTGAAAGTGTGAAATCAAAGCATTTGTTAGGACTGTGGAGTGGAAATAAAGGGATAACAGAAGATTGTGTGGAGAGGTTAAGGCCTTGCTGAACACCCACTTCTTTTCCAGGAAACCCAGTGGGTAATAAAGAGGGATCACATGCTTAGCTTTTGCTAAGAACTTCCTGAACTGCACAGTTGAATTTTATAATGCTGATCCCCAACTACGAATACTCTCCTGTTTACTTCCCATTAGTCAAGGAAGCCTGGAGTGTGAGTTGCAAGCTGACATCTCAATCCATGCTAAATTTCCTCAAATCATGAGTTGTTATCAAAGCCAGCAGGAACGAAGTATTGAGCCAAAAGCCACCCTCAGATAAGCATCTCTCCTTGGAAAGATTAAAATTTATTTTATGCTTCAGAATCTTGTTTAAGCTGCAGAAAGGATTGAGGCTGAGAATTACGAACTTATTCTGCCACTCGGTAAATCAGTCCTAACAGGATTTCACCACCTGTGCAACAGAGAAAAGGAAAGGGAGGGGCAGAGGTTGGAATCAGAGTATCTGTCAAACTGCAGCAATGACACATGTTATCTCTGCTTTCCAGCTTGGTGCTCTGTGTCAACAGTAACCCCAGCAGAGGAATTCTGGTCATACAGATGAACTCTCATATGGGGAAAAAGAAAGATGCAGCAGAGCACTGGCTCCTTTTGCTCTTTTCTTACTGCATGATTTGGGAATGGGAGAATGTTTAGGCTCTCAGGCTCAACTTCCACATCACAGGTGGAAATCAATTCAAAATAATTAGTTTAGAAAGGTTAAATGATGAGGGGGAAAAAAAAAATCTCATGTTTTCTAAACCAGATATCCCCTTTGGATTCAGAGTTATTTCTCTCCATTTTGAAATATTCAGCCTTTGGACTGAAGACTTTGTCTATCATGACACTATGTTCTCTAGGTAGTATCTGAAAAAGAAGTATCTCAGTTCAGGAGTTTGATATATTTAATCTCAGGAGAGCTTTTATCCTATTTAGTGGGTTGGGTTTCTAAGTGATAAAAAAAAAGTTTTCACTGTTATTGGTTTGCTTCCAGGCACCTTTTTCAGACTCTTCTCAAATCCTTACTTGTATGAATAACAATGGCAGCTCAAAATCCTGCAAGCTGGCACCAACCTCTAGATGGCCTTTTCAGCAGAGGAAAATAGAAAATACAAATTATTTTGTTTAAATAATGTCATACTCCCATGTAGCTAACATGTAGATCGATAATATTAGCTACATAATAATGCACAGATCTCCAAATCTAAGGCTTAAAATTAACAGAACCTGCACCAATTCAGGCTGGAGGGGTTGTAATTACCAAGGAATGGGAAACTTAAATTATATTGGTATAACCTAACACCTGAATATACCTGTCTCATCAAGGGTAAAAGTTTAGCCGAACTGCAAATTTGACCATGTATTAGCTATTACAACTACAGCATCCACCTGGGGAATTTTGTGCATTTTCAAACATTGACACTCTTTACCCTTTGTCTTCAGTACACCATAGAATTGAGCCCTGCTAATTCCTTGGATGTTTCTTACATAGACTCAATAATAGATAATTTTAAGAATCAAGACATTCATAAATATTTTTTAAACAATACATGATATGTGTTAGAGAGAATACCTATATCATTAGGGGTTTTTTTTCTGCTTTAAGGATAAATAAAGCACAAAATCTTTATAGATATGAATACCTCTAGTTTTTCTATGAAATTAAATATATGTCAAGATTTTCAAAGAGGTTAAAGTTCAGCATCTGAAATAACTTTCAGGTACATAAATTAATTAAATTTCTAGAAATGTCAAAATATTAGAAAAAGGCAGAAAACATTTCACTAAGGAGATTGTCCAAGTTGAATTGAAATACCTTCTTAGCTGTCCTCCTCATGCTGTACCTCAGAGAATGATAAGTGCAAGCTTGCAGTACATACATTTCCAGAGTTAATGGCTATGTCAGATCAACACCAGTCGCTCAGCAAGAATGTCAGTTTTCTGCTACAGTTTAAACAGAAGTCAAAACAGTAGAGCCAAATCTTCGCTGACACTTAGCCCAAAATGTTACCATTAAATTATTTTGGAGAGAGTAGTTCTGCATGCCTTTAGTCTAAAAGTTACAGTTAGTAACTCACAACATAAAGCAGCTGACCCTTTCTTAGAGATTTATGGGTTTACAACAGAGTCGCCAGCTGAGATCATAATTTTATCACAAGATGCTCTTCTTGGGTTGCCCAGAGCACCTCCATCAGTTAATTCACATTTGAACATCCATCAGTTCCACACTGACTGACTAGAAACTGATTTTAATTTCTGGTAGTTGGAAAGCTCTATTCTTGGGAAACCTTGTCAGTTGGGAACAGCTGAGATTTTAGATATAAGATGAATTTTGATATATAGATGGAAACAGTATGAATTTATGACTCTCAGCAATATCATACATACAAAAAATCACTGTTTTTAGTGATAGTCAAATGAAGCACAATAAAGCTCTAAATCATCCTAGTGAAATGAGAAACAATTCAGACAGAGAAAAAAAACTATGTAGTCGAGCATGTGACAGTCTGTAAACTGTATTCACTGGGAAACTGAAATGAGTATCACATGGATTTCATCACAATATCATTTGTTAGACATAGCCTCAATAATCAAGGCTAAAAAAAAGAGTAAGTGTAAGTAGACAAAAAAGTTTTGATTTTAAGGTCTAAGCTTTCCTATTAATTGGTATCTCCCTTTCCTAACTGCTTAAATTCCTGGGTTGTTGTAGTTTGGTTGGTTGGTTGGTTTTGGGGTGTTGTTATGGTTTTTTATATATTAATTAGTTGGGCAAATATTGTAGGGGAAAAAACTATATAATTTCATATAATTTTTCCCTCTAAATGTAATTTCTGGAGTCAATTTTCTTCCTAGCAGCCTGTTCAGTGCTTTGTTCTGCATCTGTGACTAAAATAGAGTGCATAACACAGCAGTGGTTTTGATATTGCTGAACAGAGCCTGCAGACCATCAAGATCTCCTCTTCTGCCCACTCTGTCCCCCCACGGGTAGGCTGTAGGGGAGCAAGAATCTGGGAGGGAACACAGCCAGGACTGCTGACCCAAACTGACCAAATAGATGTCCTATACCGTTCTGCTCAGCAATAAATGCTCAAGAGGAGTAGGAAGTGGGGATATTTGCAGTTATGGCAATAATGTCACATGTGCTGATGCTTGGCTTTCCAAGAAGAAGACAGATATCTGCTTGCCGATAGGATGCAGTGAATAAATTCCTCTTTTTGCCTTGCTTATGTGTGTATCTTCTGCTCCACCTATTAAACTGATTTTATCTGTCATCCATGATTCTTCTTGCCATCTTTCTGTGTTCTCCATTCTGCAGGACAGGGGAGTAAGCAAGTGTTTGCGCTGGTGCCTGGCTGCTGGCTGGGGACAGCATACCACAGAGCAGTACCACAGAATGTGCTTTAAAATATAAGCATCCTCTGGTAAAAAAATAACTGCCAAGAAGAATGGAGGCAAACATAACCAGCCTTAGCAATGACAGAAATAAGGAGAGTTTCCCTAAGAACTAAACAAGCTGTACAGAGTTTGTTGCAACCTAGAAAACTTGTAGTTTGTGGACTTTCTCTCTGTCTCTCTCATTCTGTCTCTCTCTTGCTGTTTAACTTTAGATACTAAATTAACAACATTGGATACATAATAATTACAAGTATAACATAAAAGACTGCTGAAAGCTTACATTAAGTGAGTAAGAAACTAGCTAAAGGACAATGTGTAAGCCAACAGTATTGGTTGGCATGCAGGAAAGCAGAAGTCCTCACGGCTAAGTGTTACATATAATGCTCCTATTAAATGGCTTTAGCTCAAAGAGTAGACTTGCTATGATGAAAATGGATGATCATATGAAGCTAGGAGACATCAATACAAAGGAGGAACAGAATATTATCCATGAAAAATTAGGTGGCTTTGAGGTTTGTAATTGAAATGGAATGAAGTGTAATAGAACAAGAGCAAGGGACTATTAACATGAATCCACGATATAGAATGAGAGTACATCAGCTAAAAATGATAAAAAGACCCGTCTGTATATATTGATCATGGGTTGACTATAAATCACTGGCATGATGCAGCTCTGAAAAAGGCAAATGCAATTTTAAGGTGCATCAGAAGTGGTTTTTTATAAGTGGACAGTTATTAAAGCCTTTTTACAAAATCCCTTGCATGAGAGAGTTTTCATCTGAAACATGTCATCTGATGCCAATTATCCATTTAAAAATAAATAAATATATAAATGAAATGAACTCACACCAGAATACATGTGGAGGCAAATTACAATGATGAGTAGAAAAATAAATTGCCTATGTCGTAAAAGAAGAGATGAGAAGAAAACTGGCTTACTTAGTCCAACAAAACGAGTTGGGAAATGTAGCATGGTTATTCTTTAGAAGTACGTGGTTAGATAATCCCAAAGAAGGGAAAGAAAGTAGGAGACCGATACTGACATAAGAAGAGAAGCTTATAAAGTGGGAATGAGTAAAATGAGGCTGAAAACCTGAAGACAGTTGCTAATGAAATGTGCAGTAGGCTCTGAAACAGCCTTTCTAGAGAACAGTGGGAATGCAGTAGTTTTCTAATGTGAATTGCCAAATACATATAGATTTTTATTGTGTGTGTATTTCTCTGTGACAGCAGAGGTCCATTTGACTGCCCCTTATATTTTCTGCACCCTTTCTTCTACGTAGGGTTTGGCTCCCACTTCTAGTTGGTCTACAAGGCTGTGCATGATCTGCATATTATTATTCCCAACCTGAATCTATAGCATTATATAGAAACATAGGATTTTCATAGAAAAGAACTAATTCAGTTTCTTATCTGCATTTCACCAGAAAATCTTATTACAGCTGTTGAACAAAATGCAACATAATAGAAAGGGTGATTTTTAAAATAAATCTATAATAAATTGTGTATTTCTACCAAGTAAACTTTGCAGCATGTTTTTTTGAAGAAGGGAGAGGGCAAAGAAAGGGAAATTAGTAAGAGAAATCACTTGAGGGAAACCATTATTAACTGAAAATAACTGCAAGCTATTGGGAGACATTTTGCTAAGAAAGATCTAACCACCACACCAATCCAGCCCTGAAGAAATACAAAGATCATTTATCTAGTTACAGTTGCATGACAGACAAGTTGCACATGAGTTTTCTAACACATTCGAAAAAATCAGTTGAGCAAATTCCTCAGCTTGACTTTATTCATGTCGATCTGATTAAACATTCCAACCTCAGACAAAATATAGCCTGCATTTGACAGAGCTGGTGCAAAAGATGAGAGCCTGAAGCCTGTAATTAAGGTTAGCACTATGTATTTCCAGCTCCTATTATCATCTTAGGAGACAGTTGTTAAAACTAGGCAAATTTTTATTTAAAGGTATCAAAAAGGAAAAGTTAGAAAAAAGCCCACACTCTTGCATCTGAATATTTGCAGAAATACTCCCCTGCCCCTACACTCACACACACACCACCACCACCACCAACCACGACCCCACAAACTAGTCTATGATGGTAGTAAAGGAGTAACTGAGCTGCTGGAAGGTAGAAACTGTGGGTTTGCACTAACCTGGAAAAAATATGGTGTGTTTGCTCTAGATCTCTCTCATCATTTTCCTTAAAAGACTTCAGTGCAGTCTACCAAAACTATTAAATTTATAATCACTAGATACAACATAGCTGATACAGTAAAATCTTACAGTGGGCAACAAATTACTCAAGCAGTAATTTCAGCAGTTTTCTGCAAAGTATGCATTAGATGTATTCTCAATCCTCATTAATTCCAATTCAATGGACTGGTGGTAAAAGTGACATAAAAATAATAAAGCACACAAAACACAGAATCAAACTCTGATCCTTAATGTTGCTAAATTGCAAAACAACATCATAATAATGTGTTGAAAATTTAACACAGAAATCCCTATGTTGTTTATTGGCTGTAAGAGGCACCAGAGCCTTACACTTATACTCAATTTAACATTAAAAAACCCCATAAATTACAATTCTGCTGGATACCACCAATCCATGAGAATGAAAAATGATGCAAGAAGGTGTCATTCCAAGAGAAACAAAGGCTCCAGATCGTTTTTCCAACCTTCAGAAGAGGAACATGTAAACTGTCCGTTTCCTTAGGGGAGCCTTACATAACCAATGGTTTATGGCATGGCATAAGAAATAAAAAGAGTCTCTAACTTCTACCTGACAACTGGATCTAAGTTGTCATGGTATTCAAGGATTTGAGGTAGGAAAAGTTGATCACGGGGAATAAACAGTCCCAGTAGTCTCTGAACGACATGTATCAGTGTATATATCACCAACGTAACCCTTCAAGTTGAAATGCAACAAGACAATGTTTTCCCATTTTTAAATTAGAAAGTAAATTCAGTTCTCATGATTTTTTTAGGGCTTATTCTCCATAAGTTTCTATTTTTAACAGTGACAGCTGTAAAACTACTTTTTGGTCAGAGATTGGTAAGACACTAGAGAAAATCTGCAGGAAGTATTTGATTCAGTTGCTCTCCCCTGCAAACACTGTGTTAAATTCACACTGAAAATCTTGCAGACAAAAATACAACTTTTCCCTGACAAATTAAATTGAAGAATTAAATCAAGCAACAGAAGTGCCCAAAGCTTCTGTCAGCTGTTAGCTGTAAACTACAAACTGGGAATGCAAATGTACATTTGTCTGCAAATGTACATTTGTTTTCAAATGTATGTATGTTCCTATATCTTTGAGCTTTTAGAGTAAAACAAGAGAAACAGATAGTGCAACTACATTTTAACTGGAGTTCTGTTCAGGAGTGTGTTTTTTCAGCCAATCTCCTTATTTTCCTCCCCTCCCATAAGGTAGCTTACACTGTGAAGCCTCTCAGGAGTGTGAACTGGATATCTCTTGAACAAACCAGCACTGGAAGTTGCACTCCCTGATTATACCTAATTCATTGCATTCTGTAACGGGGAGTGGTTTTGTGGGATCAGGTCAGAACTAACCCGAAGTACAACTTCCAGATCAAAGAATTACAGAATCACAGAATTGCTACGGTTGGAAAGGACCTCTGGAGATTGTTTAGTCCAGCTCCCATGCAAGGCAGGGTCACCTAGAGTAGGCTACACAGGAATGTGTCCAGATGGGTTTTAAAAGTCTCCAGAAACAGAGACTCCACCACCTCTCTGGGAAGCCTCTGCCACCCTCAATGTAAAGAAGTTCTTCCTCACGCTGAGGTGAAAATTCTTGTGTTTTAGTTTATGGCCATTGCTCCTCATCCTGTCACTGGGCACCACTGAAAAGAGTCTGGCACTGTCCTCTTGAAACCCACCTTTGAGATATTTATATGTATTAATGAGATCTCCTCTCAGTCTTCTCTTCTCTAGACCAAACAGTCCCAGCTTCTGCAATCTCTCCTCATAAAAGAGATGCTCCAGGTCCTTAATTATCTTTGTGGCCCTCCAGTGGACCCCCTCCAGTCCATATTCAGCTTGAAATCATTCAGAGAGAATAGACAGCCAAAACTGATTTCATTTACTTATGTTTGTATTACATCACTTAGTCATCACACCTCTCCAGAAGGATAATGCAAAAGCAGAGAACTCAACCTCTTTCAAAGCTCTGATGAGTAAAGATTGTATTTTATATGCAACTTCAATAATTGTTTAAGGTGTGAAAGAATTTTACTGCAGTAAAAAGAGTCTCAAATTCAATAAGAAAAAGTGTTCTCTTAGGTCACTAGATGTTTCATGCAGCTACTGCTCTTACTGCTATGTAATCCTGAGTATCACAGTGTTGACAGGAAAAAAAAAGAAATTATCACTACAGTGTGAGAACACACTTCTCTGAGTCTATTATATAAAGATGACAGTCAGAGTGACTAACATGCAGGGTTTTCTACAATTCCTTTCTAGAATACATCTGAGGTTTGTTTGTCTGTCACTCAGACTGTATCTAATTTGTAGTTATTGACTGTAGTGCAGTTCCAAAAGAGATCATCTCCTTTAAGTTCCTTTTTCTTCCTATCATTCTCACTTCACTTTTTCTGCCATCTACTTGGATTGCATTGTCCTGTACTATGCAGCAAAACTAAATCTCAATGTGAAAATATGCTAAATTACTCAGCTAAAACTGTCCTTGCCCTCTTTTTCTGCTATAATTATGAAAATGGAGGGAAAACGCAAACACACGGGGCTATTCATCTATTCAAATCAAAGCCCTTATTATGCAAACACATCCTTAGGCAAAGCACGGCACAAACAATTCAAAGACAGGGATCCTCCAAAGAAGAAATAAAAAAGGATTCTGATGAATTTAAAAATCCAGAGTTGTTTATTCAAAACAGTTCAGTCATTTTACATTCTGCTCAGAGTTTTGAAGCTGATATTAAGCATACATCGTAAATGGACTTGAAGACATTTTTATAGTAGCTTGCTAGGGAAACAGATGTAAATCTGACAAGAATCAAGGGAGGGAAGAATGGGCCTAGAGAGGGGTAGAATAACCTGCTATGGAAAGTTACAGAAAACATCCAATCTATCAAACTATCAGCAGGGAAACTGTCAGCATCCTGAAAAATGAAAAGAACAAAATTCAATGCTTAAGACTTCTGAATAGTTTTTCAATGCTGCTATAGTATTTGTAGGCTTAAATATAATGGGAATGGATAAATCACCTCATGTTTCATGCTGTTGCCCATACGTGGGCTAGGAAAGCATGACCCAGGGCCAAGACTTGCAGACTTTGTCATCCCTCCATATTACAGGGCTTTCAGTTGCTCCTCAGGACCTTTTGTTCAATTCACACTGAGATTAACTAGCACTACCACAGGGATAGACTCTTGTTTGCAGGTAATTCTGACATTTCTAAGGACAAACTAGGTCAAATTAAGGCAGGACTATTATGCTGTCTAGGTCCCTGCTTTCCTAGAGCTGTTTGCTGTTTTCTTCTTTTAGTCCTCTGAATAACAGAGATTAATACACACGCAGTACAATCTCAGCTTTCTGAGTCTACGTGGTTTGCAAAGAGGTTTCGGTACATCAGAGCAACCAAATATTTCCTGCCCCAGTGACCACTGCAATGAATCTCTTGCACTCTGTAGCATTCATCAGACTTCCAGCGCAATTTTATGGGTAGCCAATCACTAACACACAAGTAGCTACTTCACACTTTACTGGAAATTAGTTATTTGGGTAGTTATTTGCCTCCAAAGTACTGGGAGACAACTGCAGCTACTGTTCCAAAAAGGATATAATGGAAGACGGCTAAACTGCTCTTTTCTGCCCACTCAGTACTTCTGGATGGTAAAGATGATTTGGTTGGTAACCTTAAGAAGAGTGCAACAGCATTTGTTACAACACACAATCAAGCATGTATAAAACTCAGCTCTGGGCTGTACGTTTAGATTCCTCCTCCTGATTCCCTTGGCAGTTCAAAGGAAGTAGAGTTGCCAGGCAACTTGCTCTCCAGTGGGTACATCCTGGAAGGGCAAGCTGGGACCACAAGAGACTGACCATCTGCAAAGATCTACTTGGGACTCTACATTTCCTCAGCTGAGGGTGGCAAATTATGTGATATGGTTTGAAGCTGGCTCCCTGCCAAGTCTCCAAACCTTACCACAAGAAGTCCATCCCCGCCCCCCCAAACCTCAGAGAGAAGAGGGAGAAAAACAACTAAGAAAACCCGAAATGAGAGAGAGAGAGCTAAAGTGATATATATAAATATATTTACACTTATGTTACAATTATATACAATTGAAATATATACAATTTCACAAGGGAAAAGGAACAAAACCAAAATAAAAAATATATATATATCTCAATTAGTAGCTCAATATCTATCCACTAAAAGAGTTAGCAAAGAAATATCTCACTACTCTCCTTGGGACAACCGAGAGTCGCTCTGGAATGATCGCCGGCAACCTCCGCCTCCCAAGGGCGACAAGGCCTGACCAGGCCTCGCTCCCCAGCACGGCAGACTCAACAGCAGGGAACCTGCACCTCCAAGCTGCCAGAAGGAAAGGGAGAGAAGGCCTCTCCTCCTTTCTTCTTATAGTCTGGCTTACGTAAAAATCGTAGGGAATACTGGGTAAATCTGGGCCCTTCCTTGGTTACAAACTGGTCACCAAGGAAGGCCTAGACTAAACTTCCACATTCTGTCAGATTTTGCATATGGCTATACACATCTAAAACTACCACTCAAATACAACAAAAATATCAGTATTATTCTGGATGCATAGGAAAATGCTGGTTACGTGGTCCTTAGGCACAATCTAAGCCTGACTCTGAGAATGCAACTGGTGGAAGGATTTCCCAGGGATTATTAGTAGAATTATAGAAGAGTATCACAGAATAGTTTGGGTTGGAAAGGACCTCTAAAGGTCATCTACTCCAGTCCTCTGCAGTTTTACTGTCAGTATGGAATATCATTATGATACATTTAACTCTAAAATAAAGAATGAATTTTTAACTCAGTATTTTGCTTATGAAAAATGTCAAGTCCTGGTCTTATTAGTCCAAATTATAATAATATAATTGATTAAAGTAGAATTTGCTGGATTAAGACCAGTCTAAGAGTATAATTTGTACCGATTGTGTTGATCAGTGGATTGCACACCTTGTATAATTACCTAATGAAGTGCAGTTATCAACTTCTTGAAGGTTCAGATGTATTATATGAAGAATCTGATCATGAAGTACTGTTTCAAAACTGCAACAATGTTATCTGTGGATCTCTCTGTGGTATACTCTTAGAAAAAAAATGCATTTTTATTGTTCCCCTTTACATAAAACTAATAATAAGTTTGTTAGCAATCAGCTCATGTAAGTGAACCATGAACACCACAGTAAAACACAGGCTGAAATTGCTACATGCCCAGAACAGAGGTACAGCAGATAAACAAGACCATCTCACTTTCTGCCTCAAAATTCAAAGCAGTATTAAGCAATCAGGTAACAGAAAATACATTTTTATAAGCTATCTCAATTTTCCCAGTGAAAGTTATTATGTTAGAAGCTCACTGTTCCACCAACAGTGATAGCACAGCTTGCCTGGTAGATAAAGCTGAAGAGATGCAAGTTAACAAACATTTTCTGCAGATAGAAATCTGAACAGGTAACAACTTAATACTGTTCCACACCAGCAGAAATGTTTTATTTCCATTTTTATTTGACTTCATCATCAGTTTCTATAGTCTGTATGACACTTTGATGACTTTTTAGTAAAAATTATTTAACAAAACAACAGACTCTCCTCCAATATTCGATACTAACAATAACATTAATATTAAAATGATGAAATAATCTGATTTTTAAATAATATTCTTCTTCTTACAGTCTGCATAAATGGCAGAAATTTAAGACTGAGGGTAAAAAATACAGAACTTCATATTTTTAACAAAGTTAAAAAAAAAGGCAAGGAAGGAAAGGAAGAAATTCTGTGTCCCCAACTCAATTTAAGATGATGTTAGGCATCACTGAACAAAGTGAGATGGAGAGTTTGAAAGAAATTACACTACAAGGAGAAAAAGAAATCCATTGTGTGCTTAGTACAGATAACTTGATATAGTTTGTCCGTCAAAGAAAGCATGTGCAAAAAGTGAAGAGAATCAGAATTTGTAAAGTGAAATGTATAGCAACCTTCAATGTTCATTATTAAGAGCATTCATATGCTCTTATGATGGTAGAATTTGATTACATAATGCCTGTTACCCAGTTTTAGAATGCTTTAGATGCACTTCCAATGTATACTTGAGAAACAAGATGACCTGTGAGGCACACAAGTCACACAACATATTCCATGCAGATCACCTACAGAGGAATGCAAGGATGAGAATACAAGGATGCTCATTTCAGTACTTATTTGCAACCCCTCTTAAACCAAACAATTATATTGGTTTTGGTTTTATTATTAAAAAAACCAAACCAAAACAAAAGGAGAACATATTTTTCTGTGGAAAAGATAATTCAAGTTGGATTCAAGCAATTTCTAAGTCTAATATGCTAAACAACATTTAAAAATACATGTGACTAGTGTTTAGTCACAGCAATCTGATGAGTCTAGTAAAAGAATTTTTAATCACTGTTCAAAGCACACTAAAGGTAACATGCCTATATGCCAAATGCAGTTGACAAGATAGAGACCAAAATAAGTTGTGGGTTTGGCGGGTGCATTGCTGAGAAGCTACCTGTCACTTATGCACATTTCTGGGAGATGCAATAATAAGTAATATTAGGAATTCTCAAAAGACACTATGATGACACATAAAGGTTTCATTCAGAAAACTGCCCCACCTCAGTGCCACATGGGAACAGTCAAAGCATGACATTTCAGTGGAGGAATTAAACAACATGTTTTTCCATTTCTAAGTTGACATTTGAGATAGTCATGCACATATTCATAATATTATTTCATTCATCACAGATGAGTGAAAAGTTAGAGGAATAAATCATAGATTATGCAAATTTCCCCATGATCTTTAATAAGGTCACAACTTACTCCACCTAAAACAGCACTTGAGCCCCATTTTGAAAATAGATTTACATTTATAAAACCAAAAGAGAGCTAAAAGAACTCATAAGAAACTAAACCCCATCACCGTCAGGGTACTCTACTTAACCATGAATTCACCTTACATTATGCAGTTTCTAATTGACTGCCTTTTCCCTCCCCCTCAGAAACTCTGTGTCATGAAGTACATGAGATAAATGAAAAGTTATTAATGATCAGCTGTTCAATATTTGCTGCAAACTGTTAAAACCTATGGTAAGCCTGTTAGTTCTGTTCATTTGTCTTGAACTTTTATGGCACTTTTCAGAACAGAGGACTGCTTCTCAAAACTTAATCAATCTTTAAAATGGCCAACAAAATGAAAGATGATATCACTCCATTTTACAAATAGTTGACTGAGGCATAGACAGACTATGGAGAAAAATCCTATTAATTTTTACATCCAACTTGATAACTCTAGTGAATGATTTTTCAGAAGGTGATTGTTATACAGTACTTCATCCAATCAAACTAGCCTTCCCACTGGCTTCAGTTATAAGTGTTCAGAATTTCTGTAAGACATTTCTACAAAATTTTCTAGCTGTTACTCTGAAAAATGAGAATTGTATTTATTAAACACTTCTAAGTATGGCTTGAGTAACTATCTAGTGTTACAAAGGAGTATGAAGATAGTAAGAAAATCTTTAAGGCAATAATTAGAACCAGAATTCACCATCCTGTCCACTATACAATGACTTTCCAAAAAGACAGAAATCCTATGACAACAGCCCTCTCTTGCTCTCTCACAGAATGACAATAGTTCCATTTTGTGGAAGAGTTCTTTTGAATTGTTCAAAACAACAGAAAAAAACAAAATAACCAACCAACCAACCAAACCAACCCCCCAAAAAAACCCCCACAAAACAACCAAACCCAGGAAGAATCACATATTTCAAGTTTGCAGGACTTTCTATCCAATTCAAGCTCATAGGAATTTGTGCCCAAGTGATAAAACTGTCTTGGAAGTAACTTTGCAAGTAGCCATTGAAAACCAGGGGCACTACTATGATGCAACCAGCCAGGTGAGCAGTTGCATGACTCGAGAAGCTTCCATAGACTGATTAGGTGGGAATATTCGCACTATGAATACATCAGATTCATTGACTAGATGGCTTGTCAAAGAGAAGTTTGGGGAGGCCAGAAAGAAGAAAGTACAATGAGCCTAAAGACCTTCCAGGCTTCCAAACTTTCACTGAAATGCACCAGGGGACACGTGGTGACATGGTGATTCAATCTTGACAAATAAAAATCTGGCAAAGAGGATACAGCTATTTTCAGCATAAAATGTATTGAAAATATAACAGAGGGATAAGAAAATCAAAGACTGCCTGCAATGGAAGTTTCTTGACAACAGAGGAACAGCAAGTCTCTAAAGTCTTATGGTCCATTCAGAGCTCAGAAAGAAAGCGAATTTCAGTGGGCACAAATCTTCTGCACATCCACCACAACTCTGCCCTCAACTTCCTACTCCTAATTTATCTGAATCCACCATGCAGGCTCCCTCAGAAGGCAATCTGCACATCCTCAGCTACCTGTTTTCCCAGCCATCTGTCAAACAGCTGTCCCTTATCTTTAACTTTATTCCCAGCTAGTTTATCACTAGCTTTAGCCCCAAAGTGACTGTTCTTCACCATTTCTTCTTCACTTAAACAGTCAAGTTTTCTAATTTATCTTCTCTAGCCAGCCTCAGTTTTCCTCCTATATCTGCTCCAGACTTGCTGTCCTGAATGACTCCTTTCCCCCACTAAAGTCAGATTTTTGTCTGTCTCTTTTGCTTTTTATTAACTCTCTTGAAGTTCCGTGCACACATCCATATAGTGTCTGAGCAGTACTGAAAGCATCTAAAAGTTCTGGTACACTCCAAGGGAACCAAACAGTCTCAAACAGTCACAGCACAAGTTACTATTACTCACTTTTATTAATCTATTTTCCCTCTTCTTCATATACCTTATTTTAGGATATTTTAAGCCAAAATAAATATCTTCCCCACTTGATTATTCCTGTGAGGCACTGTACTTTTCTTTCTGTTCTCCAAGAATGTAATTCATGTCTTGTCTTTCAGAGGCATATAGGCAGCACCAGTGCTAAATATTTGTTTAAAATACTTTCTAAAAGATCATATAACGGAAATTAGATGAGTTGATAATGATTTTACATTTGCGGCAAATGTTTCAGTGCTTACTTTATTCAATCCAGTTACACAAACTTAAGTTATTGCTTATTTTTCTCTAGATTTTAAAGGCCCCATTGAATAACAGCTCCCAGCTAACACAGTTAAAGGAACGCAGAAGATATACAATAAACAATTAGTATACTGACTCCTTTAAAATCTAGAAAGAAAAAAAGGTCTTTGAAAAAGCATTTGACATTTCTGATTTATGTTAGCTCTTCCTATCCTTAATAACACCATTTGTAAGGAGTCTGCATTAAAGGATTACTGGAGCACATAACTGGAGAATGAGTTAATTAGGTTGTTTTGTTTTAATAAAATATGCTATTCAAAGCATCTCCTATTTACCTGCTTAAACACCATTAGATAAAAGAAAAACAGTTGTCAAAAGCAAAGCCAACAATAAATGAAAAAACTGAGAAAGACAGCATGTTCTGAAAGGAAACAATGGAAAATTTCTAAGCACTGATGACTGCATCCAGGAAAGAACTGTCTTTCTTTTAATATAAAAAAGTGGGACCAAGAGTACTCTATGCTTCCTGAGTTCAAGTAAAAGAGCATATGCAACAACAAAGATTGAGACTGTCTTTAATGTTAGAATTTACAAAACTGCAGCCCCTGACCACTACTACATGAGCAAGTTTACTGAAGAGAAAATGCAGAAAACCCAATATTATAAAGGGATGAATTCAGAGGGGTTAAAGAGAGAGTGAAATCCTGGCTGTCGTGCAGACAAGAGAAATAGGATACATCATACTACATCCTGCAGATACACAGTGTGGAGAATGCACTATGAGAGACTTAAGACTATTTACAAGTGTCTTACCTCCAGAAGCTATGAGTTAGATTAGGGAGATAATGGAATGCTATTTTCACTACAAAAGCAATGTGCACATTGAACTTCGTGGGTGCCTGTCAATGAATTTGCTCTGTCTTGGAATGACGCTGTGCCATGCTGTCTTCTCCTCTCACTCCACCCTTGCCAGTGTTACTTAAGCACTCAGTAATAGGCATAATTTTGCATTCTGTATTCTTTATCAGCACATCACCTTTCTCATAAAATAGCAACACTGAAAAAGGCAAGGGACCAAACAACCTTTTTTCAAAAAGTCAAGATGAAAAAATCCTTAATTTAGTCCTTTTCCTGTTCTGGCTTCTGTACAGGGTAAAATTTATAACAACGCAATGATGTAAAGAATAACCCAAATACTATGGGTTTTCACTTGGCAAAGTGGGTACATTTACAGAAAAGAAAGTGTGCTTTAGTTTAGCCTTGGGCTATGACAGGAATCCTGCCCCCATCAACCTTTCGTGCACTTCTTTCACTAAAATGAAAGGCAAGCATGAGCAGAAATGGTAGGCAACGTATGGCTTTTCACACAGATTTACAATTTTCTACTCAGCACGTTGATGGTATACTTTGTTTCCAAAGGAAGCCTGAAATAGGGAGAAATGTACCAAGGAACAAAGGAGAAAGAAATATCTGTAGTATAGATTTTTTCACCAAGCTCAGGAGAGATTGAAAAGAAAAACCCAAACACAGAAACAGAGAAAACATTTTGCAGCTGGTTAAACTGAGGGAATTCTTTTCATTAAATTATCCTAATGATTTCCACATAGAATTTATTGAGCAGGCAGCTCAAGTAGATGGATGGATATTTAAGAAAAGATGCATAGTGATCAATTGAAATGACAACCACATTTAACATTATCAAGAATTACCTGGAAAACCATTTACCACAGTCATCTTTTGCATCTGGTTGTCTAATGGTGCTTTTAATGAAAGAGACAAGCATAACTTAACTAATTACTTAGAGATATTGAAATCCGTCATGTCAGTGACTTCTTAGAACACATTTTCTTGGACCTTCAGCTTTTTTCCTATAAAGTGGAAAAAATTAGAATTAGGCAGCTTTCAAAATTATGAAATATGAGGTCATATTGTGACAAATTATACCACTCAAGAATGAATGCAATTTTAATTAAAAATCCATCTCATCTGGAAGAGCAACTTTCTATCATGTAAGAAAATGGAGATTCCAGTGAGCACTGTTTTGGTTAGTTGAGTTAGAAGGCGTTAGTTAACAGATTGATTAGTTTAAACCACAAAATAAATGCTCCTGTTGTACTGTCATTGCTCTCACTGCAACATGAGGAATGGAGTTCACATTTTTGTTTCTCCTCGCACATATCCTCCTGATGTAACGCCAAAAACCTTCTAGTATTCCATGCCCGCTTTTCAGTAGAGGAAAAGCCAATTCAACAAAGATCTTTTGCCCAATTTTACCTGGACCTTGTTCTTAGATATCAGATCACATATACTCACTGAATCACAGCACCAAAGAATACTTGAGGCTGGAGAGGACCAATGGTGATTCTCTGCTTGCTCAAAGCAGGATAAGCTGGAACAGGTTACTCAGGGTTGTGTACAGCCAGGTTTTGAAGACATCCAAGGTTGGAGACTCTAAAATCTCTCTGGACATCCTGTGCCAGTGTTTGATCCCACATAGTAAAATATTTTTTTTTCTTGTATTTAAACAGAATTCCCCACATTTCAGTTTACTTTCTTGGCCTTTCACTGTATATCACTGAGAATAGTTTGGCTCTGTCGTCTTTGCGCCCTCCCATCAGGCATTTATACACGTCGATAAGATCTCTCCCGCAGCTTCAGGGTGAACAGTCCTGGCTCTCTCAGACTCTCCTCATTTTAAATATACTCCAGTTCTTAATCATCTTAGTAGCCCTTTACTAAACTTGCTCCAGCAGATTCATGACTTTCTTGCACTGAGGAGCCCAGCACTGTATACATCACTCCAGATGCGATATTATCAGTTCTAAGTAGAGGATAGATCTGTTATGATCTGCTGGCAATGCTCTTTCTACTGCACCCATGGATACCATTGGCCTTTTTCACTGCAAAGACTTATTAGTGTTTAGCTTGTTGTCTACCAGGTCCATTAGGGTCTTGTGCAAAGCTCCTTTCCAGCTGTTGATTCTCTAGCATGTACTGGTTAGTCCTCTGTAGGTGCAGGATTTGGAATTTTTCTTTATTGAAGGTTCCTGCCAGATCATTTCTGCAGCCTGTCAAGCACAGAAATCTGATGTATCAGCCACGTCTCCTAGTCTTGTATTGGTGAGGATGTATTGTGTCCCATCATCTAAGTCATTAATGAAGCTGTTAAACAGAATTGGACCCGGTACAAACACCTGGGAAATACCAAATGATACTCAAGGAATGTCACATGCTTTTGCATGCATAGATACTCTAGATAATTTTCTTATAATATTCAGATGTACAGAAATATCTGAGTCACCCAAAAAGCTCCAGAAAATGTGCACAGAAATAATCTAATAAGCATACTAGCAGAGAGAAATAAGGAGATGCATTTTATCCAGTTTTTCTTAAAAAGCCTAAAAGCCTGGTTTATCAACATTATTAATATAAAGAAATATGGAAAAAAATATTATTTGTTGACAATGATAGCTTATTTTTTTCCTGTGGTGCATATTAGTATGTACTGGTTCCAAAGGCATTACTGAAGACCTCTGCTTCTCTATTTTAAGGAACAGTTGTTCATATGGATAGATTCACCAATTATAGGTAACTTATTTCTGAATCACAGTCTGCCTTCAGGTCAGAGTTGTGCTAGGGAACGCACATCTTTGCAATCACCAACTTCAACTACATAGTAGCTACTGATGTCTTCCTATGCATTTTCACTTACACTTTCATATCTTAGGAATCTACATTCCTCTTTCAGTCAGGTTCATGCATTGCATGGTGTCATGCTCCCAAAATGCCGCAGATGTTTATCCTTCAGATGAGTCTGTGACAGTAGACCTTCATCCTTGACTCACAAAGCTAGTTTCTACATGTTCACAAGAGTAATTCAAAATACCCAAGCAAAATCTATAAGTGTAAAGATCTAAGGTAGTTATCTAGATTTACTAAAATAAGGAAAAAGACCTCTCCACTTTTCTACAATTGTTGGGTCATGTTACTGACTACATATTTTTTCTGGCTCAAAGGACTGGACATTTGTCTTTTACAATCTTTTGGGAAAAACAAAATTTAGCCTTTCAATTTTCAAGAATTCTGAGAAATTGTGTTCCATTAACAAAGACATGTTCTTTTGAAATTCTGAAGCGGGAAATGATGACAGCAATTATGCATTTTATTTTACAATGCTAACTTTATGCTTCAGTATCTCCTTTCAGTAAAATGATGGGTTTGATTGAAAAATCTTTAAATGCTTTATGGTTAATGCTGATTCTGAATACTAATGCACAGCTGAGAGCAGCAAACAAAAATTATAGGTGAAAACTAGCAGTTTTTCTTCTCGAGTGTAGCAAGCTTTTATTATACTAGTAGATAAAAGGATTTAAGAAATTTACATTAAAATGACACTTCATACTCATTGAAACAGTTTTTAACATTAGTTCAAATCATTTAGCTTTAACTACCTGATTTCTAAAATGTTATTTTTTAAGAACTGGTGCTGGCAAAAAAAAAGATAATATACAGAACAATAATAATACAATTCCTTTCTAAAAGTTACAAGAAATTAATCCAGTTTTTATTGGCATTTTCTATTTAAATGCAGCTCCACAAAAGCATTAGACCACAGTACATAAACTAATTTAAAGGCAAATACCTTTTTTGTTGTACCCAATTCTATTAAAAAAAAAAAATAGATTTTACAACTTCCTAAGAATCCTTTTTTTTATAAAATGAGGGAATCTTACAGATTGGTGCCCCGAAATATGCTGAGGCCATGTAGTCTTCAAGTAGAACTGGGAGTTCAGCACCCTGAAGGAGGCTCTTACATTTCATACAATATAATATTACTCATGTTCCTGACCTCATCTGTCAGTAGTAGCCACTGCCACCTCTCACTCTAACTGTGAGAGAAAAAGGTCTAGCCAAAAATTCATGAGTACTAAATACAGCATTGGTGTTTTAAATAACGTAAAGATGTCCATAACCAGCTGCCCATTTTCTAAAGTAAAGGTTGGGATAAGAGGTATTAATATGTGACAGGAAAGTTAACTAATTAAATAGCCAGAACATGTCCAGCTATGAAGAAGACAAACAGAGAAAATAAATTAAATGTTGAGTTTTATATGATAGAGATTAGATTCTAAAGTGCTTCGCAAAACAGGTCCCAAATACACAAAAAAGTGTACCACCAATCTTAAATCCAAGCCTATCACTGCAGAGAGCCTCATTCCTCTGGATTCACTTCTGGATTCACTGAAGCCACTTGTAGAGAGTTGATTACTAAATACAAGTTCTTATATAGAAAAAAAAAAAAGTTAAAGTTGACAAGAATCATCAGTTTAACTTTTTTTACAGATGAGAGATTAAACAGTTAAGGGCTAAGGATACAGAGTGACTACTAACATATTAAAATTATGGATATGAAAATGCCAGAAGTTCATAGACAACTAAAAACTACCAAAATGAAGCTACTCCAAAAATTGTGTAAAAATATAAAATTATGAATATTAATGATGTTTTCAGTAAAATAAATCTGACTAGACCTGAGTAAAGGATCAGATTTTAAGCACAGGTAGAAGGCACCTCACTTAAAAGAAAAATGAATGTGAACTAATATCAGATTGAGAAAACACACAGCACCCTAAGTAATAGGAAGTAGACCTACCAGGTTTTATTATTTAGAAAGAGAATCAATCCAAAAGCAGCCATTAAGCACCGCTACAAAGAAGAAAAACAACGCACATAAGATCAATATCAGCTAAGGCCAAAATCTGAAATCCAAATTAACTAAAGCTAGCTACCACGATAAATGAGATACTTCAAGTCAATCATAGCTACCAACCCTAAATACTGAAATGTACCAGTCAGGTACCTCACAGCTGGGATTACAATTAGATGTTTTTCCATGCTATCATTTTGAATACACATTCTCAGTACTGAACTTAGCTTTTAGGAAAACAATCAATTTTTTCTGTCCTTTCTCCTACTCTTTCTATCCTCAAAGTCACCCTACCAGACTGCAAACACTCACAGTGAGAGTGTGGACAAGTAAGCATGTGTAATCAACTCTGTGCAGTTGCAGAACAGAACTAAGAAACACGAAGTTTCTTTGCCGGTGGCATTGTGCTGATGGCTTTAGCTTTGATTTGGTATTCTTCTTTCACAACACCTGCACTCTTGCTGCAACAGCAGGTTAAGTACCCGTGCTTCTTTTTAAATGGAGTATTCAGGCACACAGTACACAAGTGTCTTAACGCTTCAACAATACGTTTAAGAAGGCATCAATCAAAGCTTCTAATCAACTCAAAACAACAGAGAAGCAGATACATGCAGCGAAGGCTATTCATATTATTACTCTTTGTTTTTCCATATGTTTCCTCTTGCAAATTAATTACGTGAGCACTTTTTTTCCATTTGGTAAACTGAAGTCAGCAGTTTAAGAAGTATACTTTCATGTTCCTCATACTAGTTTATAAACCAGTGCTGCCTCTGACAGGGCCCTGCTAAAAAATTTCCTCTCCAGCCTCAAACATATTCTGCAAAGCTCAAAATGCCCCAGAATAAAGAATGGCATAGGACAGAGTATACAATGCACAGCTCAGCACAGTTCTAAGTCGTATACAATAAACCCTTGGAAATTCTAGTACTTTAGCCAGAAAGTGACAGCAGCAGTGTAACGTTGCTAAAGAGGTATCAATCAAGAGCTGCTTAACAAAGCAGATACTCTGAATCTTGGTTAAAATGGATTTCTCACCCCAAATAACTACACAGTAAGCACATCGCTTTTCAGCAGCTAACTGTATTGAAGTAAATAAGCCAGAAGACTCTCTTGTCCCATTTCTTACTATGTATAATAATGACTCATGAGTAAGAGAAAAATAAAGAAAAAGGTATGTTGTGGGTAAGAAGCAGTAGATAACACTAACCACCTCTCATGTCCAGAAGCAGTAGGACCATCTTCTACAATGGGAAGAAGCCACAGTTTGGGGTAAAAGAAGAAAACACTAGCTGTGTAGAAAAAGTTCTCACGTGTCTATTCCCACAAATTGAGACCAGTGAATGGCTATCACAAATAGGGCTCACTATCAGTTATAATCATGCTGGCCTGATTTAAGTGGATTGAAATTTGGATCTTCTGAGACACGAATTATGTAAAAGGGGAATAATGGATTCCACCCTGCTGTGGAAGAAAAGGAATAACCCAAATTCAAAAAAAATGTTGCATTTTTTTAATTCATGTTCAACAATTTTTTTTTAACTTTCCCAGTAATCGTGACTTTAAAAAAGAAAGAAAAGTAGAATGCCAAGAGAACCTATCTTATGAACAAATTATTTCCAAAGATTTTAATTTTTCAAGCGCAATAGACAACTGAAATTGCTTTTATTTATTCTTAACAGCAGGAAAAAAACCCAAGTATTACCATAAATCTTTAGATATAAAAAAGATGCTTTACTGTTTACTTTTTCAACCCCCCATTCTTATTCAACTTTTAATTCCCTAGCTATAATTATGTGTTGCATAACCTTCAAAGAATTATATTACCTTTTTTATTCTGTTAATGCATTCATTATTTTCATCAGCGAACATAACAATGGCTTAATAGATAAAAACCTTCTTCAACACTATTTAAATTAACTCATACCAAAAGCTGTTTTTTAACATTCTTCTCCACAGTACTGTCTCAACAATACTTTTATTAAATGATAAATGACAGCTTCAGGTGCCATGAAGTTTAACAGTGCCTTTTGGACTACATTTAATTTTTAAACAAAATCTCACAGCTCTAAATGTGCTGAAAACTGTGCTGATGCTTAAAATACACTATATAGCTTTCTTTCCCCTTTTCAAACTAAATCCAGAGGTGTGGAAAAAAGATAAAGGCCATATCTAAGCCATCAAGCAGAGGTATCTATAGCAGTAACATATATGTCTGTCATAAAATGAAAACAGCAGGAAGCACAGTAACTGCAAGCCAGCACATGCAAAGTCAGGACTTCTTAGAACAGGTTCCGTGGCACACAAAAGCAGCCTCTCAGATCCCAGGTGATCAGTAGTGCTTTCTATGAACAGTTATGGTCAGCACGAGCTCAAAGATTTTTACAGCAGCTCTACTGAAAAATAACTTCTTCACTGCCTACATTTAATTTCCCTACTGTGCAATATTTTGCCAAGCAGAAGAACACTTTATTCAGCTAGAATCTCGGTTAATCAATCCTTTTGTTTTGTTTTGATTTTTGTCTCTGGTCACTAGAGAGATTAGTTCTAACTCAGTTCGCTTGCCAAACTGCAGAAGCATATTCACATAATATTAGGCATGCATGTTTAATTTCAGAAATGTATTCATGTATTCTCCCATGCATGCTACAGAATATAAACTTGAACTCAGTGAAAATGTGCACCTGCTTTATCTTGAAAAAAAAGTCAAACTCCATTATTCACAAAGTATTCTCCTTCTTTTCAGTACATGTTTTCCTTCAATGACGCTTCTTTTGCACAGCAGTTTTTATTTTTGGATGTAAAGATATGTTCTTTAAATAATGAGTAGTCATGTCACATCTCACCAAAGCCTTTCAGGTAGGTATGATGAAAAGAGGTTCTCAAGAGTTACTGCTTCAGAAATTCAGACAATTTGTCTGATTTTCCTTTCCACTTTTGTTTTCTTCTCAAACAGCCTCTAATGACTTCTCATTGTTAACTCGGTGAAAACATTTGAACTAATCTCTCAGATCCAACTTACAATACCCTGATCCTGTGTTACATTGCAAGTGAGCTTTTTACTATTAATGGGACAACTTGAACTCCTACTGAATAGAAACTATTATATAGTTGGCATGAAACAGAATGGCATAATTTAGTCTTCAGACATGCTATCACAAATTCTACAGCACTCGGAATGGTAAAATATAATTAAAATCAAATGCATGTATCAGAAGAGCAGCTTTTTCAACCTAATCCAAGACAAGTAAATTGTAGTGGTAACAGTTGTTACTAAATACCATAACTAAAAGATGTTTTCTAGTTAGGATGACTGAGATATCAGCATACATTAGTCACAACAGCGACCAAGTACACAGCACAGCGGGGATTGCTAGTGTCCTACATTGACACTCCTTTTTTCTGGCAATCAGTGACACTGACTGTGACACTGCAGAGTCCTCACAAGTGTAAAACATATTATTTGATCAGGTAGCGCGTCCGTCACTGCCCGGCCATCAGGAGCAGACTGCACGCATCTGCCATGGGTAATCACTCAGGTAAAGCACATGTGCTGGCTGAGTCAGTGAGCAGTGCATGCTGTGCCTCTGTGCTCACTCCAATCGGTAAATCAGGCAGACTCTGAGCAGTGACAATTAGAATCAGGCTGAAAGCTCGTTTCACTTTTCTCTACAGAATAGTACTGTTATGCAGAATCACCTGCCCAAAAGTTGGATGTGATTTTTAAAAGCTCCTTCTGATGGCCTTCCCAATTTGCCTTTCCAGGTCAAGTTTCTATATATCTCAAAAGCTCTGGCCTTGATTTATGCCAAAAATGGCACATTTATTCACATCTCAAATTTATATTATGTGACATAGAATTTCGTGAGTCAGTACATTCTTATTTCTGTCCTAACTGTATGGAATCAAATTGGTTTTTCCTTTTGACACCAATATATCTGATAAGGTTTAAACCCTGAAACATGCAGACCTTTTTGTAATGGGACTCCGTGCTGGTCTAACACTTTTTATTAGAAAATTTGATCTAAGATATTTACAGAAAAACTGATTGATTTTCTCTTATTTCTAAAATCATGAAAAAAACTTAGAGCTAAACATCCCACAATGTATTTACTTCAAAAACAACTGATTACCTAGCTCTGCTTCAGAGTTACTCACACATTTCCTAGTTTACAAACCTCGTACCTGAGCCAATAGAGACTTAAGGATGTCTCTAGCAGTACACCCACGGATGAAACCTGCCATTCTCTTGGAAAAGCTGTAATTTTTTTCATTGCTTAGGCCACTAATTTAAGTGACTGACTTTTACTGGTTCATATATGATCAAGTCTTTGCAGAAAACAGGGCTAATTACTGGAAATGTAAATTTAAATTAATATAACCAAGAAGAGAATAATGATAGCTTCCTATCAAATATGATAGTTCTAAAATTATCCATATTTGAGTATCTAACTTATTATGTGTTACATTATTTCTATAAAACTAAATAACTTCAAATTTAAAAATTAATTTTAAGCATAACTGTAACGTATTAAAATACTGTTTCATCTAAATAATTAGAAGTGAATCTATTATACGGGCTTTAATGAAGCATTAATTTTTTTCAAATTTATTTTACAAACTTATAGTTTTCATGTTTAGCTACCATATATTAAAAAACCCAAAAAATAGATAGGATACTGCCATCCGCAACCTTGCAAAGTTTCCTTATGCAAACGCAAAGTGCCGCTGTTATTTCTAAACCTCAACAGTGCAGAACACTTGCTTAATGTTCTAATAAAGTAAGTGTTCATGCTGTGGAATTGCAGCAGCTCACATCTCCAATTAAAGAAGGGAAATCATTAATAGCTATAAAAAATTGTATTAAGGAGGTTTCTAAAAATTTACAGAAAATTTACCAATCTACATACTTATAAATAGGCTCATCCATTCAAAAGATGATCCCAATCACCTTTAGCTTTAGGGAGTAAAAGGTATTAGGGACTCTAAGGTATTTTTGAATTTCATTAATGCTTCCTTACATACTGATACATCCTTTGAAATCTTCTCTGTTCTTTCTAGTACAAAATTTTCTCACTTACTTCACCCCAAGTATCTGAAACAACAGTAGTGCATGTATCTTGCTGCAGAAAATCAACTCTTCTTGTTACATATTTTTGACTAATAAACTCTCTCCTGTTCAATATCACCATTTTCTGCTAATGTAATGATAAACAGTATCTAAAATACAAAAGTGTCCTTGTATATGACAGACACCAACTTGCCATCTTAAGCAGCTTTTCATAAAAAAACCTTCATCTAACAAAGCAACCAGTCATTCATCTTGCCAATCACAGTGTCACTTCTGAACAAACCAGACTTAACATTTTCATTATCACACTCCCACTATGTTTTCCTCAAGGTTAGGAAGTTATTAAATGGTATCAACACTTTCACCCATGATCTGACTAAAATAATTTAACTCTGCTGTGTCACAGCTTCCATCAAAATGGGAGGAAATTTCATATACAAGTGTTTAAAATGGAATCTGTGATGATACACCATTGAACGTATTTTATGTTTTCGTCTCCACTTCATGAAAGTTTAATCTTAGCACCTACGTTTGTGGGATTTTTTGGCATATCGCTAGTAGCTACATCTGTAGTGTGCTAGCCCTTTAAATGCCCCTTTCAGGAGGGACACTTGACCTAATACTAAAAAAACCACCACCTTTCTTTATTAAAAAAAAAAAGAAAAGATAGCATTAAACAGAGTAGAATTCTTTGCTTGAATTTAGGATATTTATTGCATTATTTTCCAGGGAAAGATTCTTAATTAATGAAAAATTAAAAATCGTGCCTTTATGAATCTTGTCACTCATGAAGACCATGCAAATTCTGTTACTGATTTCAATATGACATCCAATGTGCAATCCCTTTGTATTTTTTATAAGCTTTGAGATGCATCTGGTCTATAGTTCTTCACCTGTATCTCCTCTTCACATCAAAGATCTTATGCCTTATATATGTTTTCACAGCAAATGAGCAAACTATATGAATGCATTGCACACTTCGGAAAATTGCACAGCAGTAAACAGCATCCACACACCACCAACAATAACACCTGAATGCGATAATCAAAAATTAGCTCAGTAATTATATTTCCTAGCCACATTTAATATTTTTTGACTGTGAAATCTTCACTGTGAAAGATATTTCACTTTATTAGTATGAATAGTAAGTAAGCAAATGAATTATTTAAACTGGACTGCAAAATGATTATGAATTTCTCTTTTATCTTAGCAGATTTCAAACATGAGGTAGAAGCACCATCAGATTTAGGCAACCTCATTACTTCAAATTGTATTCTTGGGAACAAATCTGTCTTTAGAAAAGGATTACATTTACATGTAAAATCAATTAATTCAGTAAGTAAGATCTATTACATCTTTCTTTATAAGGAACTGCATATTATTGGATTAAATTGGTTATTCACTGGTATCTGTAGAACATCAGATTCCTGCAGTTCTGAAATGTTACTCTTATTTTCCCTAGGCCAATATGAAGCATTTATATAAAAGTTTTACTTATTTTTTTTGCTATACAGGCAGCAATATTAAAGAGCTTAAAAACCTTAATGGACAATAAAAAATTACTCTAGCCTTGTGCCTAAAAGCAATGATTGTACAATAACCATTTCAGATCCAAGAAAAAAGCAAAACTTAAAGAGTTGATATTCCTCTTCCATTTAATGATAAACAGAAACCAGGAGAGGAAGCATCGGGACCTTATTCATGGCAGTCTGACTGCAGATGATAATTGGCACAGAGATTTCAGAGCATGAGGAAATTTACACTAAGGGATCAGAACAGAAGAGGATTCCTGCCATTCTCTTACTGGAGCACTCAGGTGAAGTCACTGAGATATCTACTGGGAATCCAGTGATGACTACGGTGTGTGAAGTTCCCAGTAAACTCAAAAGACTGAGAATTTACTCTAAATATAATACACAGACTTAAAAAAGATTTAGCAGTAAGAACAGTCTCCAGAGGAAATGAAAGATCAGGAAAAGGAATTAAAGTATCTCCTACAGGATTCACATAAAATTTAAGTAAATTATAATTTTAGAATGGATTAACCTTAACCCTAAAGATCCTAAAGACTCACTGCCACTGTATACTATATATTAGCTGTGATCATGTACATATGCAGTCATTTTACCTGTTTTCCCTAAGCGAGTGTTGTAGGATTAACACCCCTGAGTGAATTAGAGCTAAACCTAGTTTACACTTCAAAAATATAAACAAAAGGACCATCATCAGGTTTTCAAAATACTTTACCAAGTCTAGACTCTATCATCCATTAATGTTATCTAACAAAATAAAACATTTTCTATTTTATTTTTCTGGCAGATGTTAGCAAGCATATTTTTACTAAAGTTGGTGACATTAAATGACATTTCTAATATGTAAAATGAAAATGATACTTCTTTGTTTGAAAGATCTGTACAGCTTAAGAATAAACTGAAAAGAATGGCTGTTATGGTTCAGACTGAAACTCAAGAGATATACTCAGTACCTTGTCTCTGACAAACAAATTGAAGGTGAAGCGTAAGGAAAAAGGAGAAAAGGTAGATATCATGCATTTTTCTCTCTTCCACAGGTTTTAGCTGTCATCAGTTTAAAAGATATTTTAGAAAGCTAAGAAATTATTTTACCAAATTCTTGGTTGTTATATGTGTTGTTCAGCATAATTTACTTATATGTGAGAAAAACAGATTTTTCATTCAGAATTCAAAATATTTTGTTTGGCTTTATGTCATAAAATTGGGTCCTGTTTGGGCCAATTACTGTAAATATGTGAAAGGAAATCTAAAAATAGATGAATAGAGCATTTAGGAGAGTAGGCAGGATGAAACACTGAAAAAAATTATTTATTGACAGAATAGGCATTGAAAAAGCATCCTACATTTCTGCTTTTTTGCAACGTTAAATGCTGAAACAGTATCCAAGAGAACAATTTCTATCAAAACATATACATCAAGTTTATTCCTTCGGCTTGGGCTTTGTGATTGCTGTATTTCATCCATGTTGTAGTCTAATTATATAATTAGCCCTTGTAAGACATGGGTTATTACATGATCTCAGGTGTAGCACAGACATAATCATTAACATTTCTATCTGTCCTCAATAGCATTCCTTATCAGCAATTACTTTTTAGGGCCTGTAGCCAAAGGAGTAGAAGTAATTTGAAGGCAGGCAGACAGAGATCAGAAGTTTGGGTCTGATATGTGTGGTGTTTAGTGCTAAAACTTGAACACATGTTTATTTTGGAAGCTCATATTTATATTTTTCTTCAGATTTATCTAGCAACCTGCCCTTGGGAAGTTGTTACTGTTGTCAGAAGATGGCAAAAATAGCACTGTTAGAGAAGAAAGCAATGCTTATTTCCAAAGGTTATGTTATACATAATATGTCTTTCTCATGAGCAGAAAAAGGACAAGGCTGGACAACTGACTATCACCACTACAACAGACTGCAAATGGGATTGCAAGGATTGGTTCTGCAATATTTTAAGAGAGACGGCACCCTCAATCAGTAATAGATAGTTTCATGTGTACCTGTATAATCTGTTTTAGTTTCACAGACTCGATTTTATTACACACACCTTCTGTCACTACAGTGGATCACTGCCAGTCTAAACCATTGATCTTGCAGTCAGTATCTGACTACTGCTGCAATGCAACTGTTCAAGTTTCTCTCGTTCAGTTTTTCTTTCAGGCTGAAGAAAACAAGCCATGCTGGAAGGAAGCCACAATATTTGAGTTGCAGAGATGCACATCTGTAGTTCCAATTTTTCCCCCCAAACTTATTATAACAAAGTTTAAAAGTATTAAATCAAATGCAATAGACTGGGAATGCCAGTCTGGAATGGTGTTGTGTAATTTATCAGACTACTTAGAATGGGGAGCTACTGTATTTGAGTTTTAATACCCTATTTTTCCAGGAGAAATAGTGGATTCTGATATGTGAAAAATGAAACAGTTCAGTAAAAATCATTAATTGTTTTTTAAATATTCATACATATACATATACAGACTTCAAGCCCATGAAGATTGATAAACTCTTAATTCTTAAGATTAGAAACTGCAAGATGTCTAAACATATCTAAAGGTAATTTTAGCCTAGTACCACACCTCCCACTTCTGGATAGCATAGTCTGACATAACTAATTTAATGCCATAGTCTCCACAGAGAAAATCTGTGTTAAGTCTGGAAGGATTCATGAATGTATGTAAACTTTTGGCAGTGGCTTCAAAAGTGTTTTCTATCTGGCCAATTTTTTTTATCTTTAAATGGACTCCACAAACATTTCCAAAAAGGAGTATTCCTTTCCAACTGCCCCTCCACTATGTTCATACTTCTTCTTTTATTTGATTCTTTCAGTACAACTTCTAATTTTTATATACAATTTTTCCCTCTTGACCACTCCCTACTTATTCTTTATATATATTTATAGTTTAGTAATTCTCATGGTTTGAGGGTGAAGGAGACAGTGGTCTCCAAGACAACCACGGACAGTTTCTGTGAGGATGTAAAAGTCATTGTTTGTCCATTTGTCCCACAGACTATTTCCACTTACCTCAGCTGCCCTGCCCCCTCCGTTCTGCTCCTGCAGTTCTTCCCTCTGTCAGTCTGGTGCATCCTATAACCCTGGCACTGGCTGTGATGTACAGAAGTCTGAAGTAACATCCAATATAGAGAATGGGATGCAGAGAATGAGGGAAGAGTTAAGGAAAACAAAAAAAGGTATAATCTATCAATTAACTGTTCAAAGGGCATTATTCCTTTTTCTCAGAAGAATATAAAGGGAAACAGACACCCACAAGAAGCTACCAGGGTAAAAATCTGAAAAGTACTCTTCCAAAAGGAACATAGATAGAGTCTGGAAAAGAGTATATAAACTAGGGGAAGTTGGCTAGAAGCTGCTGATCACTGCTCAGGGACAGTGGTTGGTGAGCAATGGTATTGTACATCACTTGTTTCTCTTGAACTTTATTCCTTTCTCTCTTTTTGTTATCTCCCTATTATTATTACCCTTATTGTTATTATTACTATTATCTTTGTTTCAATCATAAAACTGTTGTTATCTCAACACATAAGTTTTACCTTTTACTGACTCTTCTCCTCATCCCACTGAGCTGTGGGTGGGTGTGGGTGGGTATGTGGGTGGGGTGAGTCGGTTGGCAAGCAGGTGTGCGGTATTGATTTGCCAGTGGGGTTTAAATCATGACAAATCTCTTTAATAGCCATCACAGAAATTAAAGAAGTACTATCATTAACTGTACCCAACTACTGCTGTTAAAAGTTTGAGACAATCACTAAAGACTCCTGATTTCCTAATTCCTGGAGGCCCAAATAAACTTTGATATTGAACAAGTTACAGTTTCCTCCTGAGATCATCTGATTATGTAGTATTCACAGTCAAAAATGTTGGGGAAAAAATAAAGTAAATTAAAAAAAAAACATTGGGGAAAAAATAAATAAATAAAACAATGCCACAATAATGGTAGTAAACATAGAAGTGGCAAATTATTGCATGGACAACATACTGATCTCTTTTGTAATTACATTCATGTTAAGCATCCTATTTACAGGATTAAGTAAAGCTCACAGAATCTGTACTCCATTGCCTCAGAGTAAGACTACATCCAAAACCGTGACATGATGTCTTGGAGTCATATTTCATGCATCATTCTACAACACAGATAACTGCTATTGGAATATATCACAAAATAAGGCTAAATTTTAATTGCATCTACTCTATGTAATGTATGAATTAATAATGGTGCTCCTAAGGAGTGGAAATTGTGAATGTGTTCCAAAGTAATTTGGGTATATTTTAAAATTCTACCCAGTAACTGTAACAAAATTCAAAAAGCTCTGATCTAAGTTCAGTAATGAAATTGCATTGACAGATTTTTTGCCCAGTGCTTATCAGTCAGGTACCAAACAAGATTAATGCTTTTAAAATATTTATGAGGCAGAAAGAAAAAAAGAACTGTGCTCACAGAGAATGGATCACTTCTTTAAAGGAACTGAACATTCCTTGATTTCAGCAAGAGAAATTTGACAAGGCTGACAAGAGAAGAAAGCATGTGGGCAGGAAATCTTGATTCACAGCTCTCTCAATTCATCCTCAACAACCCTGCTATGTGGCTGAATAAGTGACAGTTGGGGATATTTTAAATAAACACCCCCATTGACTGTTGAAAACTATTTTTCCCCACTGCAGTGAAATCATTAAAACTCCTGTGAAGAAGTTGTCATATTTTTCCACCTGTTATCAGAAAGAGTAAAAAGTCAAGCTCTACCAAGTCCTGAAGCCAGTGTAATTTTTTGTTTGTTTGTTTGTTTGTTTTCTCACAGTACTTACACAGGCTGCAGTGTTAGGAGGTGATCTGTAAACAGACTAATGGGTACCCACCACTGTGTGTTGTTCTGCACTTCTGGTGCACTCTGGGGAAGAAGACAAGAAGCATCAGAGAATGTAGATACTTATGTCTCAGAACCAGAACTTTCTATTCATTGAGTTAATGACAGTCTGTGTTGACTGATACTAATTTTTGCACATTGTCATTCACATGAAAAGACTGAATCAAGGCAGAAAAAAAAAGAAAAAAAACACTTTACCACTACAAAGCCAAACAAGCTAACAGACTGTCACTGACTGCATAACATAACAATCTCCAAATATAAGCAGAAGTAACTTAACTCAGACTAGTAGCCTGTAGCCTTCAATCACAAGGAAAAAAACCCATTCAATAAACGCCTGGGACAAAGAAAACCCAACAAAACAATCCCGAATGCCTCCCATGCTTCCCCACTCCCGACATCACCAAAACTCTTCACTTTAGGTCAAGCTCTTATCATTGAAGCTTCTTGTTTCAAAACTGCTTTCAGTATAATCTAAGACTCAACCTTTGAATTTTCTCTGGAGTTCCTGAAACACTAATTCCACTTTGCTGTAATCAGGGAAATGGTCATCTGAAAAAAAAAGGATGAGATTTCAGCAAGCTCTCCCAGGAGAGCAGTTCCAGAGCACTCAGAAATCAGGATTCTCTATAGCTATCTATACATGCCCCCTCATCATTCTTCCTTTCTCACTTGCACCTTAGTGCTTTGCCTTTAAAAGCCACATTCTTTGTGCCACACATTCTCCAGAAAAAGACCACATAAGTGCCAGCTGGAATTTTGTTTACTTTTAAGAACAGTCAAAACCAGAAGAAATGTACAGTTCCTAACAATCTCTTTAGATAGGCACAGCTGGTATTGGCTTTTAAAGAAAACACACCCAGGAAAATTAAAATTGTTCCCTATATTGGCTAAACTGCAATATTTGACCACAAAACTTCTGGGTAGCCATATGTTGTATGTTGTGGGAAAATATGTTTGATTTTAGCTTGCTAGTAACATAGAATGAGAGAGTTATGATCCTATAAACATAAGAATAAAACTGAAGTCATAACTACAGCTTATTCAATCATGAAATAACCCTGAATCTAAATTTTAGTGATCAGGAGAAAACACAAAACAAAACAGAAAAAACCAAACATGGAGTGGCTTTGTTTGATTTTGGGGGGAAGGGAAGGTGATGGAGTTTGGTAGATGGGAAGAGGTGACGTTTCATATATTCCAGCCAATACTACCAGCACCAGAGTAAATACAGTACCCAGTGGCATTGATAAAAAGGTTTATTGTCTTGGGCAGGTGCATGTACATACATTAGACACTTCAGACAGGTCTGTACCACACCTAGGAAGATGACTGATGCTAGAGAAACTACCTGAAAGATTTCTTCATATTGCCATGAAAAATGGATGAATTATATAGATTGTGTGTGTGCCAGCATGTGGTTCATAGAACCAAATCCTGAAGTGCACTTGGGAGGTCTATAGGCCTCATTCTGCTCTCTTTCATCTCTGCTGTTCAGTGCATTTAAAAATAATTTAACAATTTAACTAAAGTTCTTTAAGTATTTGTCCAATTTGACATGCTGGCTTTAAAAGAAGAGAAATTTGAGTTATTGTACAGCAGTAATACTTATGACTTCTATACTTTGCACTATTTCCTAAAACTGATTGGGTCAAGCTCAGTGATAAAACCTAAGTTAGGTAATGCTTATCATGGCAGATGCAATTGTACCAGAGCAAATTTAAACACTCTAAATGCTTAACGGGATTCCTATTGCCAGTGCTGAGGACAGCAGCCTCTCTGCCATCTCACCTACTCTGAGCATCATCCTGCCATTGTACAAACTGTCAGTATGATGATGGGAAGAAGCCTAATCAAACAAAACAATCTACATTTCTTCATTTCATGGAAACAGATTTTACCAAAATAAATAAATTAATGCATTGGGCATCTTTACATAGCAGCATTACTAGCTTATCCTCCAATCTTTTTTTTTTTTTCTTACTCAGCAGTGATATAAGCTATTACTTCCATCAGTATTTATCTGTTTTGAAAAGTTAAATCTACTTCACTAGGAAGTGCAAAGAGCCACTAAATAGTCACAGATGAGAGCTTATGCTTCTATTCCATGTCTACATTGCAATGCTTCGTCCATGTATGCAATGACACTGATCTTGTCTCTAGATAAAAGGGTGCTGATATGAGACTGGGTTTTGATCACTCTATGTCCCTTTCAGTCTCACTTGACATAATCTCCCCATCTTCCTTCCACTCGAAACTTCTAGCTGATTTGGATCTCAGGATGGAGTATTCTACTTTCTCCCTATTCTCCTCCCTGCAAGGATACATCTAACTTGAAAATGAAATGTAGCAATAACTTTCTGAATGTAGGCTCAGCATCTAAGAATAGGATGTAGCTGTCCTGATTTGTTTTCCCTGGGAATGAATAAGCATCATCATAGGAATTTTTCAAATTATAAAGAGGCAGGTTAGATTCTTTTTTTCTCTGCACTTTTCTAGGATATATAAGCAATTATAAAGGATGGAATAAAGGATGAAAAATAAAGGATGAAAAATGAAAAAATCAAGGATGGAAGTGCATACAAGTAGGCTATTAATTATACAGTTCTGCCACTCTTACAATTAATACTATCTTCCTGAACTAGTCCCTCCGACTTCATTTGGATTTACTATTAGTAAGCTATGACACCAGAGTTCAGTCTTCCCAATAAAGAACATTAGCTGAATATATGTAGAATGAAAATATTCAAACATAAAAGAGCACAAAAAAAAATTAGGAAAGTAATATTTTTCTATTGCTTGGAAACATCATGTAAAAAAAATTAAATGTGTTTAATACACACAATGTGATATGTATTTCAGAATTGTTTTTTAGGTGTTATATCCTGAATTTAAGAGTTTCAATGACAGTTAGAGACAGAAAAAATAAAAGTGACTCGACTGAAGATATCTTATGGTAAAAGCTAACAACAAGTTCCCTTAAGATTACAGTAAAGAAATCAAAATAATTTTTTTTTAAAAGTATCCATTCTTTTGAATATCGGTTCTGCTACTGTACAAGTACAATCAAATTGAGAACTTTTGGGAACTTCTTTGGATTTTAATGGAATAACCAGTATAACATGGGTGAATTAAATAAAAGAAGACAAGAGAAAACTCAACAGTTTAATTCTGCACCAAGTTTTTCCAGGTGAAGTTCTGCCAGCCATACCTCCAGCATTTCTGGCTATCTTAGCTCTGATTGTCCTCTTTACTTCAATTTGATCCCCTATCTGAATCCCTGCTTCAAGCTGCTGTGTATCTCAGGATGCAGACACAGGATTCTCTTGCTCTTGGACACGGTCCCCTCTGTAGTTTTCATTTATCAACCAAAATTTATTTGTCAGTCTGGAATTTAATTCTATGTTTTTTGGAAAAAAATGCCTATTCCAGCAATCAAAGAGCTTTTTAGGTTTTAGACCTAATATTATTTATTAAAAGCATCTACAAGAAAAAGAAGCATTCAAATAAATAAATAAATGAGTGAATAAACAGTTTTGAACAATCTTTGAAATAGGGATCCTGACCCATGTAAGTTATCTATTGATGTCATAACCTCTGCAACCTGTAGAGTTTACTCCCTCAACTGTCTAATCACATCATTTTGCTTAGTTTTTCTTGTACAAACATTTCAATATTTATGATTTACTTCTAATCTTTGATTTAGTTAGAAAAAGGTTCTGTTAGACTCCAAATAAAGGACTCAAAGAGCTAATATTTTTCTCTTACCACAGAACTGCTATTCTCCCAGCTTCCCCCCTTGCAATCACTTCTCTGTTGCTTCCCGCGACCCAGTATAGTACACTGAAACAATTAAAACAAAATAAAATAAAAAATCCAGGGATGAATAATGTCATCATACTAATCAAAAAGAAAGGGTGCTTAGGATAAAATCTGGCTTCTTGAAAATCTGGCTTTAACACCTGTGTGTGTTTCTGTTTACTTCAATGCAAAGTAAAGATGATTAAAAGCATATACACTATACTTGGATATAAGACAAAATGTAAGAAATATTTCTAATTTGTTTTTAGATGTTGTGGAGAAAAGCATCAAATATTTTACCAAAAAAAAATAATAAAGTAGATTCTGATTCAGCTTGGTTAATGAAGAGCTGCACTGTCTTGGGCAACCTACGGAAAAAAGCATTTCCAAACTTCCTGGTGCAACTGCATCCAAATATTTGAGCAAGTTTAATAAACAGTGTCAGAATGACTCTTCTCCTTCTTGCTTCAGTGATGTGACGCTGCTAGAAAGCGAAGTCATCTGACAATTCCTTTTTCATCACCAAGCAAGAAAAATGCCTATAAGTTGCCTTTCCAAACAGGTTTGGATGGCAGTGATGTTATTTATCCTATTCTTTTTCTCCAATTCAGTTGTCATCTTGGATATCAGACAATATATATAAATATACAAGCATACTAGGTCTTTGCTGGCCTGTCTGCCTTGCAAAAGAAACCACAATAAAGGGTCCAGTAAGTTAGTGAAATAAAAGCCTTACTTTACTTCTCTTAAGATTGGATGAAACTTTGCAATAGCATTTAAAAGAGATCATGAAAAAAACTGGGTTAAAGGATCAAACTGACTTAAAAATTCAATTCATCTTCACTTTCAATGGACTGAAATTCCTACACTTTATTTCAAAAGGTATAACTTATTTGCTGTGTTAGATAACAAAATTCTGAATTGATTTAGATGCTGATAAAAGTTTGATGCAGACCGAAAATTAATTTTAGTAAATTTTTAGTCTCATAACTGACAAAGAGGCTTTTCTATAAGCATGTGTCTTATGCATGTGCTATGCCAGGCAAAACTCATTCAACTCATAACTGGTATTACTAACAGATGCAATTTCAAATAATTTCTGTATTTCTTAAAAAAAAAAGCCGTGGGTAAATGACGGTCTCATATACTTTTCCATATTTATGTTCTTTCCAGTACTTCTTTGTGTCATTTGGCAAATATCAATGTCAAGTGTCATCATTCACACAAGGTTTGTGGTACCGTGCATATGTTGCATGGTTCTCAGTGGAGTTGCCTTCCCGAGTTCTATAAAATCAATTGCAGACTGGAAACATTCAGAAGAGATCACAGTGAAAGCAATCATTCTCACCAATATGTAGCTCAGTGAAATATTCTTCACTCTTTAAATTCAAGGAAGTAAAAAGGAAGCAATTAAAACAACACAGTGGAGGAAGAGCTGTTACACCAGTGTTAGGAGGATAGTTTTGATAAAGCCTTACATATCATTTGGCATGGAAAAAAGAACTGATGTTTGCAGAGGATGATACAAGCCAGTAGTAAGAGGTGAAGAATGAGTAGACAGCTGAGAGGAATTCAGAGCAACAACAGCAAGGGTAATGAAACTGATCCCTTTCCACAATTTATTTCAATACATGAATGAAGTATTTAGGTGAAGAATAGACTCTATTTTCCCTTGATTACAAATTTAATGCAGCAATTATCAGATAAAGTGCTTATGATCTGTGTTATGCATAAGGTCAGACTAAGTTAAAATATTAACTTTCCTGCTTTTAACATTTCCAAATAATTTTGAATGGAAGTTTTGGTCATTGTTAACTTAACAGACTTTTACTTCTATTGCAGAATGAAGGAGAATCTGAAATCTTAATTAGACATTCTATAAAAACATGTTCAGTAAACGTTATTAAGAGGCAATCCCACATAGGACATTACAGAGGTGATAATAGATCTCTTAATTCAGTTTATGTATAGATACTTAGTGCCAGGAAACCTCATTTTTCCTGAACCCATAATCAAAAATATCTTGTAAGTTTCCTGTTTCACTAAATGAATATAACAATACTGTATGTTCATAATTAGAAATCAGTCCTAATTATCTATTATCTTCTAAGTGTCAGTGAGGTGGGACTACACAAATAAATATAGATCCAGACCAAAAAATATTTCATTGTAAAAAACAAGATGAACCATGCCACATTCTCAACCACCTTCTCAAAATTTTGTGAGTAAACCACCAGAAAATCTTTCCGTCTCAGAAAGTGCAATGTGTTACACAGCAGGTGCAGTTGCAGCTCCCTCTCCTTTTTGCTACTGTTTCAGAGAGGCTGGCAAAGTTGTGCACAAATAGGCAGAGCCATCAATATCTGGAAATAAATTTGTTTCTAACCAACCTTCACTATCTTTAGCAGGAGCTAGGTACATGTCAGTTTGTCCACATCACTTCATAAATTTACTACAAAAAAAGAACAGACCTTATTGTCAGTTGACAAATATAGAAGGAAAACACCTTCTAAAACGTAAAATAATTGCTTATCTGCAGAAAACTTTCAATGCAAATAAAATTTGTGAAATGATTAATCTGTCAAGAGGGGAAAACTACAAATAAAAAAATAATTTTAAAAAAAGAAAGACTTTCCATACTATTTCTGAAAATAAATGTACTTGAGTCTTAAGTGGTCTTAAAAATGCCAAATTATAGTCTCATAACAACATCTAGGGGTAGCAGGAGTTCAGATCACTCAGGATGAGTACAACCGATGTGCTTATGTTCTGTGTTATGCATACTGAATAGTACTGCTCTAGGGATACTCAATGCAGGATAAGCAAGAGTTCCCAAATGTTCTTTTGCTCTCCTGAATTATTAGTTAAGCTTTCTTCTTTTCCTAATTGCTAGTATGGTGATCATGAAGGTGAAAGTATTCTGCACCAGGTTTCCTCAGAGAAGTCTTGGTTACTGGACTGATTTATCACGTTCAATCCAAGCACTGCCCAGAAGCTAACAGCAGGAGTGAAAGCAGTTGCAATAGAGGATTGGTACTGCTTACAAAACAGGATACAGGTTTATCAAAGGGCTATGACAGCTTTTTTTTTTCTTGTCAAATAGACAACCTATTAGCAAAACTGATAATGTGATGCAAGATGTTTACAGCGGTTTAAAACTGGAATTAGATGCACAAGAGTAGACTCACAGCACCACAGATTCCGAAGGAACTGCAATGAGGAAAAACAAATCAAAATAGGATGATTCCTCCTCAGATTTCCAACTTCAGCTATTTTGGAAATTTTAGACTCTTTGGCAACATCAGAACAACAAAATCCTCCATAAAACAGATGGGAAAATCTTTATGGTCACTGTATCATTATGATGCTTAGCAAAGGTGGCTTGCTAGTTTGAAGACAATGACACGTTCACATTCCTTACAGGATAGATATTTCAAGATTTCCCAGGAGTTTGTGTGGAGGTGTTAGCATCAAACACTGGGTTGTTAGCCAAAATCTGCAGGAGGTGCCTTTGTTGGAATTTACTCTGGCTGAGTTTTCAGACACAGAAGTAATACAACACACTTTCCCTAGGGAACTGATGGGAACAGTCAGGAGTCATAGCAGCGTTCAGGAATCCAGTACTTGAGAGGAAGTGTTGATACCACTTCATTTATATCAGTCTTAACAGTTTATATAATTTTGAAGATGTAGGGAACATTCTAGACCATTCACTAGCTCTTCTACCTGCTCCAAGAGAGAAACCTCCTCACCTTGTTGACATTTAGCCATCATCTCTTTTTTTAACTTTTTTCTTCAAGAAAGTTCATAATTAAATGTCCAGAAGAGTAAAATTACTTTTGATTGATTCTCCAGGATTTAAAACCTTTTACAAAATTGTGGATTTTTCCATTTCCAGCTATGCATTAAAAAATAATTTGTTTTACAGACATATATTCTCCGAAGATCAAAAAAATACGAAAAAAATGCTTTCAGAATTATTTGCACTACAGTGAAAAAAGTTTGATATTTAAAATCCAGGGGGAAAAAAACCAAATCAACAAAACAAACAAAAAACTGCAAAACCAGAACCAAAACCAAAACTAAAACAACCAAAAAAACAACCAAAAACCCTCCCCCAAAAAACAAAACCAAAAAAAACCCCAAACCAAAAAAAAAAAAAAAAAAAAGACAAAACCCCAAACATTTGATAATCTCTTAGACAGATGGAATAAATTATTTGGAGCACTGTGTTGTCATGCAAACTGCTGCAAAGTGAGAAGTTATGTAAATTAGGATTTCAAGAAAAGAAGGTTGAGGATTGATTTAATTTCATGCAATTTTCTGTTCTAAAATTCTAGGAATCAGTGCAAATATCTATATACACAGAAGTAACTGAGCCTAGAAAGACCATTTCCTGGAGGCTAATCCTCACAATACACAACACCAAAATAACATTAATCTTCATTCTGCAGACTCATCTCCCCACACCAAAAGCCTGTGTGCATGACAGGATGAGCATTTTACTGCAGCATGCTTTCAGTTCTGAACACCTCTAAAGAGCTGTAGAACTGCAAATACACATTTAAGACAGGGACTCGACTGCTGAATGAGAAATATACGTAAAGTACTGAAGAGTTACAAATGCTATGAGGGAGACAGTGTGCCTTCTATTTTAAACAGAACACTGCAAAGCCAGTTATTTGATTATGTCAGGGTAATCTCAAGTCTGTTTTCTCACCTGTAGAAGAGTATAAGAATAAATTACACCAAGTACTTCTAACATCTCAAACAATAAGCAAACTGTGGAATATCATTAAAGGTACGTATTCTTGACTTGTGGCTTACAAAAACATTGTTCCATTATTTTTCTTATTATACTCATCTTTTTAGAGTATCACCTGTAATAGCCTGGAGGCCTGTTTTTTGTGTACTTATTACATACTCACTCATGGTAAACAAGTCACTCTATGAAGAAAGACTGCAACAAAGCTTGGGTTCTCTATACTTTGCCTGCTAACTTCCACCCAGATAGACCAAATGTCTATATATGTCTTGCTTCCTTAGGAAACCAGACTGCAACTTGTTAAGTATTTTGCTTAATTCTCTCTGATATAGGTAATCATGCTGGCTTGCTTTTCAAGGGGAAAAACGCTGTTTTCTCTGTTTTAGATAGATGAAAAAATCACTGTCACTGAGCTAGCCTTAGGTTGCTCAAAGTCTCTATGTGCCATGTAGGAGTGTTATAGGAGCAGAACTGAGTTCAGTGCTATTTCAGGGGAATTTTCATCTCCACCACCTTGGGATACAGAGCAATAGGTAGCAACAGAATGACAGACAGCATACCAAAAGACAGAGGAATGATATTCGATATTTTCATACGTAATGAAGTTTACAAGCTGTAGGAGTATTCTTTAAGAAAATTAGTCATCAAGTTAGGTTAAAGGCGACATAAATTATAATTTATTAGGTTGGCTCACAGGAGTAGTGTTAGTTATTGGTATTGTGCAAAAATGACCTTGGTACAAAGTTCAGAATAGCCCATTACACCTGCAGAAAGAAACTAATTCAGGTATATTACACTTTAAATGATTACAGTTAACATGGAACTATCTTCTTTTTCAAAAGGACACATTATGACAACCTTGAAAGAAGATATGAAAACTAATAGGCTTTTTATTTGTAATTCAACACAATTTATGTTTATATGGTGTCCTCCATACAAGTATATAAGAAATTATCTTTGCAGTCAACCTTAAATTGAAGTGAAGATGATAGTAGACAAACTCAATGTAAAGTGACTGTCCTATGGGGAAAAATGTGTTCTAAGTAGACAGCAACAGGGAGAACTGGGAAAAAGCCCAGTCCTCATTGGATGAGATATTAAAACACAATGAATAATGAAGTGATCATATGAAATACATTATGTTCATTTTGAGTTCTGAAAACCTATTCTTACATTAATCCAAGACAATCAGGTAATCATTTAGAGAATCAAAAAGGTTAATATGTAATGATAAAAAATGGAAAGTGCAAAATGTCTTTTGTCTTTCCTCTACACTTGTGTCTTTCAAAAAACACTAGGGATAAACCAAAAGTTGAGCTGAGACTCTTTTTTTGTCTAGCAGCTTCCTGAGTAATAAAAGGGATAATCAAAATGACTTCTAAACATTTTTGCTTCCTCAGGGAAAAAAAATGAAACAAACCAAAAACAAAACCACCACATACTGTAAAAGGATGTAGGGAATTTACTGAACAGTACAGTATTATACTTTCTCTAAATATTCCAAGAAGGACTGACAGACAACTGCTATAAAGTTGTGATTTCCAGGTGTGAGATGTGACCCCATCAAATGATGCGAACTACAAATTGAGATGGGGAGAAAGTTTATTCTTTGAGAACACAGAATTCACTGAGCCTTTGAAGAACAACATTTGAGAGATATAATTGTTAATTTAACCTGTTTTCAATGTTATTTTCTGAAAACCTCATTTCTAATGCTAAGTAATGATACAAGTTTAAAAATATTCTCTTATGTTGAAGATTGCAGATTATACCTGCAGAAAAAGTCATTGCTGTGATTTGATGTTTGAGTTTCTGCCTATCGAGGTTATTACCTCAGAATGCTATATCTGCACTTGTACACTTTGCTGTTACACAAAAAGTACTCTTTAAAATTCATCAACAGCAGTGCACACAAAAGAGTACTTGCAACTGAATACAAAAAGGAAATACAATCTCTAGTGTGCATTCTTAAACTGGGCTGTGGACAAATTCAAAGAGATCCAATGAATACTCTTCAAGTCTAAAGAATACAACCAAAGCTAAAGTAAACTAAAACCAGAAGCAGCTAAAAGTAGAGCATAAAGAGAAGTTCTGTCAAAGAGAGTGACTGATTCTAAGTTAGCTCTGCTACAGATCAGGTAATTAACTCTTAAATGCTGTAGACCAACTCGTTGTGGCCTTTTTTTCAGACACCAGTAGCTTATGCAGTATCTTTGGAACTTAATATCCATACTGTAGAGAGTTAATACAGGGATCTAGTCCCAAATCATCAACTACTTCAATTATTTTATAATAAATAATTGTTAAAATATTAATACTGTCCTCTTCCTTGATCAGAAAAATATGCTCACTAATGGAAAGTTTATAAAAATGCATGCTTTCAATGTCCTAAAACTATCACAACAATAGAAATTTCCAGATAATTTTGGTCGATTAGATGCTTTTTAATTCCAAAGCAAGAAAAAAACAAGTCATGGAATTAGTTTAGGCGCTTAGCAACTGTTTTATTTATTTTACACAAGCTCAAACTGTGAAGAACCTAACTCACTCAACTGAGTTGGAAGAACTTCAAATTCCCAGGTTGTTGCTTCTAGAGAATTAGAGAGTTAACAGGGAGAGAAATAAAGAGCTAGCAGGGAATTGGTAACAGAATATTATATATTTTTAAAACAAGGGTCTACTACGTATCTCCTTTACACCAATCTAAAACTAGAAGCTGCCTGCTGTGCAAGCAAGAACACACATACACAATAAATGTGGCTCTCTGATGGCACAGCATGCAGAAATCCCACAGAAGTCTCTGCAAATTACTCACATCCTCATCACAGAAGTGGACTGCATAACACATTGAACATTTACACACAGGACCTGTCTTGCCACTAACTTTATAGCTTATGTAGATACTCATATCAGTTGAAGTGATGTGTACAATGGTACTAAACTGCTAGCAAGGGAAGAATTCTGAATTAATAGGGCTTTCTACAAAAAAGCTCAAGATGTAAGTGAAAAGAGTAGTAAATTTGGCAAATCAAGTTCATAAACTCCTCAAGATCCATGCTTGCACTTTTCTGTGGGAAATTCTTTGTGTCTTATTAAATTTACCTATCATCCTTTTCAATATCCTCAAAATAATAAAAATTATGCCTGCACTAGGTAGCAATGCTATGCACCAGCTTAAGGTGCAAGCTTCTGTGATCAGAATATAATAACTTATGCCAGTTTCTCCTTGAATTATAGCTATTTCTGAAACAAGTTATGTTTTCCACATTCTTTCTGGCTACAGAAGGAGATGTAGCAGTAATCTTTGTGGAATGCCATTTGTAAGCTAAATTTATGTTCCAGATTTGCATGTTAAGTGCCTTAGTGGTAAAAACAGCTCTGAAAGACAGCATGTTTATTCTTCCACTTACGCTTAAATTTGAATGCCAAAGCAAAGCCAAGTGAAAAAGAAAATCAGATGACTTTAGAACTTTTTGTTTTTAGTCAAATATGGATTGCTTATTTTAATTATTGACTAAGTCTCCTTTTTGGGGGGACTGGGACGAACCAACCAACTCAGCATTGGCGGACTCAGCCTGGATATGGTTATTTTACACTTGGGTTGTCTCCTTGACAGTTTGTACTCAGGACTGCATACATGTTTGAAGATCATAATGTTTAATGTCCTGCCTACTGTCTCTGCAACATCCCAAAATCACAGTGAAGTGTATGTAGTTATATATTTAATTACTTTTCTGGATGATCTCTGTCTTCCAAGTATGCTTTCTGTTTGTAAAAGGAAGAGCATCACTACTAAAAAGGCTCATTTGTCACAATTTGAGATTTTGTAGGTTTAACTTAGAAGACATATTCTGGCATATTTGCCAGTTTACTCTAGTATGAACTAAGTATCTCTTGAGAGATTATAGTCTTGAAGCATAAATATTGACACACACATATGTATATGATCAACAGTATTGTGCTCCACCAGAAGCCCATACTAAACACTTGCACCATAACTTATTCCCTTATGCACTTATGCACTCTTCTTTTCAAATCCCACTGCAATTTTATCTTTAAATATCCCTTTATTACAGTTGCAGAAAGCAGCTTGAAAATGGGGCCTTAGAAAATCAAATCATCCCAGCAATCTACAAAACTAAATTTAACAACTCATAAGCATATTTCTTAAAAGCCTGACCTTGTAATTCTTTCATTTTGACAGTTGTCTCTGAGACAGTCTAATATTCTTATTATTTGGTGTCAAAATATGGAAGAAGAGATAAATGTAAATCCAAAAGCTTCAAAAAATGCCAGCTTCTGCAGATTTGTGCAGGGGGTTCTTTGCAGGAATCATCAGAAAACTCTTAAATCTTTCCAGAGCTTCCTATTGTCCCTGCATGTCTGCAATGATCTCACTGAGGTGGTAAAAAAAAACCCTCAAGAAACACCGGACTACCCTGGAGAGCCAGAGCAGGTGGGTCTCTCCTGATTGAGCTGCAGCCTGTGGAGAGGAGCCCAGCTGGAGCAAACCCAGAGGAATGCTCCAAGGTAGTTCTTTATAGTCCTCTCTTAAATGTTTCTTTGTCCAAATCACAAACATCCTATCCAGCCTCATACATTTTTAGCTCTATAAAAGTGGAACAATACACGCTTTGGGCTACTTGCAAAACTTGCAATTATTTTTTTTGTCTTTTATTTTCTCCTCCATTTATCATCTGAGAGTAGTTCAGCTGGTTAGAGCATGGAACCCAAGCCAAAGTATGGGTTCAATCACTGTATAGGCAAATCCCTTAAGAGTTGGACTTGATGATCCTTGTGGGTCCCTTTCAACTCAGAATATTCTGTGAAATCTCATTTATACCTTATTCCATCCTGCTGCCCTTCCTTACTGCTCTCCTGTCACCCTGTGCACAAAGTGATGTGTAGAAAACTAAATAATCTTGTGAATGGCCCTGCCATGACACATCCACAAGTAGACTGAGCCAAATAAAATAAAGTCTTGAATAAACGAGAGTCAAAGTTGTACTTTTCATCAAAGACAGAAGGGTGAACGAATTAAGGTGATTGTTGCCAACGAGGTTCAATGTCTTCTTTTTGTACCTCTTTGGCTAAATGCTCCATTGTGGGAAGATGCTTCTGTCTTATTAGTTGTCACTCCGATTACAGTGAATTACTAAGAGGCTTCAAAAGAAGCTATGCTCAGTTCTTCTCATCTAGAAGAACAGACAAAGTGAAGGTGAATAAAATTGTAACAATAAAAAAACCATTGCTAAATCTACATGCAAGGTGCTTTTCTTCAGAAATAAATAAAGAACATGTCTGTTTCCAGTGGAAGAAAATTACACTTCATTTCTCCCAGTGTCTTCAAGCAATATTTTTTTCAGAGAAATCAAAATTTTTCAAATATTTTCATTAAAATATTTTATATTTTGATCTCAGATTTTCATTATGCTTTGAATTTTGTTTAAAATTCTATTGAGAAAATTCCCAAAGCAAGCCCCGTTTTTTTACACTAATTTCAATATTCCACTTCAAAAATTAAGATTCTAGGGTTTTATTTGTTATATTACTCCCCTTCCCAACATCTTGATATAGCTTTTGTGCATAACTGGGAATAATATAATCTGGAAACTGGAAAGCATTTTAACAAGTTCTAAATAATTCTAATTGAAATTAAAAAATAAGATACGATCTCTACTATATACATTTGACCAACATGTCATAAGATGAAAAAATAAATTAATCCCTCTACCAAAAACTTTGTTAATCACTGCGACAATTCAGATGAAATCATGTAATCATTTTTCCTCCATCTTTTTTAACATCTTGAGATTTTCTTCTCCCTTCAAACTTTCCATTTTTGGAAGATTTTGTTCCCTTTAAAACAAATTACTGTAGCAACAAACTTTTAATTTTATCACTAGTCAGGAAGAAGTGGTATTTCTTTTCCTCTGATGAGATTTGGAAGGTGCATTTAACACGGTCTTCTCGGAGATGAGATCATACATTACATTCACCAAGAATAAGTGTAAGCCAGAAATTAATAACAAATACATTCCATAAGTATAGAGCTTTTGGAGTCAGGTTCCTCCAGTTGGGAACAGTGGGTCAATCTCCTCTTATTCTTGAAGAATTTGCTTTGCAGAAAACCTCACTACCAGAATAACACAAAATCATTTTTTATGTTAAACAGTGACAAGGACCTGAAAATGAATAAATAAATAAAAATCACTCCATAAATTTTCACCGCAGCCTTAACTTTTGTTTTATTTCACTGCTGCATTACTAGATTTTGATTATTACTATTTTTTCTCCCTGAAAACACTAATTCATTCTCTGGAAGAAAGAACTGACCTTAATCTGGCTTAATCTTTCTACTCCACTGCAAGTACAGTCTGCAATGGCAGTACTGCATGACCAATCAGTCAGGAATGAAAGACATTTCTTGGTACATTTAAGTTAAAATCCTGCTTTGAGCCATCCTCTGGAAGAGACTGACTGGGATGATTACTGGATAACTGAGGGACTTCCAGGTGGGACTGTAAGGAATCATTTATGCATCTTAATTAACTCTTTGGCCTGAAGGCATGCATATATACTAAACTCTACCAATTCTCTTTAAAAACCGTAAGAAGTTTACAAAAAAGCTATGCACCCTCACTGCCTCCTTGCACCAGTGACAAGGGCCACACTCTCTCTCCAGGCAAGCCCAGCAACAGCTGCCCATCTAGGGAAGACCTCCCTGGTCTCTAGGATAACCTCCATCCCAGGAGGCACAACACAAGAATAGAAAGAACGAAGATGCCGTATCTTCTGGGTAAAATAATATCTATCCACTGTTTTAGCTCCTGCTGATTGGCAAGAGACAGTTTTCTTGAGGAAAACTCAGATCTGCTGAAGGGAAATGACTAATCTTAGAAAGAATGCCTGTCACCCATCATACAGAATTTAATTAGAGTTCCAGTCTGTCCCTTTTGACTCTTTCACCCAGTAGTAGATACTTTAATTCGTATTTCTTTCCCATAAAAATAAATCAATACAGATATATTTGCATGAAGTAAATATTTTGGGATGTCAGGGCCTTGTTCTTCATGTGATTTATCTGCATTTTTCATTCTTTTCCTCATCTATGAGCAAACATTCCTAACACAAACTCCTTCCAATCAAATAATTTTCAGAAGCTGAAGAACAAGCTCAACCGTGTTAATTTATGAACTTCTATTTCATAATTTCAACTCTTCCTTTCAAACCTATTACATTTTCTCATTTTGCCTGTCTTAAAAGAGAAGTTTATTTTTCACATATATTGTTTGTCAGATTTTATCACTTATGAAGGAGACATTTACTGGTATAGACACTGTTAAGGAACAGGTGTACCATATTACCAGAGATTTTGTTTCATAAAAATTTGAAACTTTTTTTAAAAAATCAGTTTGTGACTTAAGTGACTGCTATTAGACTTTTAATAAACATATTACAACCCTACTGTTGAATGTGCTGCAGTAGTGATCCAAGATAATTTTGCTACTGCCTACAACTGGAAAAAGAAAATGTCTTTATATAAGGCAGCCCAAATCAAATTTATACAGCAGTATTCTGTTAGTATAGCTACTCATCCAATGTAAATAATTAAATCCTTTGATTTAAATCCTCTTAAAAATAGATCCTATGAGGTCAAAACAGTATGAAACATTTCTGTCTCCTCACCCCTCTTCCTACTCTAAAAACTACCTTAAAAAAACATATTTCCAGGATAACACAAACAAGAAGTTTTAAAGCACTCCTTAAAGACCTCCCAGTAAATTCAGGTTATTTCCTGGCTTGCATGAAGACAGAACTGTAATGATTTGAAGTGTTCAGTATCTTCATTGTAATATAAGGAACAATTATAAAAGTAAGATGGAAATTGCAAGCTTCATTTAAGCAAAGCCATTGGCATAACTCCTGGATTTTTTTTTTTGCTTTTAATCTGACACTGTGTATTTTAAATACTGTTAAATATTAAAAAGAAATGTTTTTGATTTAATAATAACAATTTTGTCACAGAGTTACTCCAAATACTCTACCTAAATAACCAATTCTCAAAACGAAAATCTATATCAAACTAACCAGTATTTATTGAGCAATTATTTCATCATTCACTCTAGAGAAAAATCTCTCAATTTTGCTTTCATGTAATTTCTACCAAGAAAAGCAGATATTTGCCATTCTCAGAGAAAGACAACATCCTCCATGATAAATTGTCTTTTCTTCTAGCACTACTAGTCAACCAAGAAGCAAATTAGATCAACTGTATCAAAAGGCAATATCTTACAGGAAACCCTAGCTCTATAACTTCTCAAGACAATGAAGATCAAACAATGCACGTAAAATACTATGAAGCATTCCCCTTCCCCTCACCATCCCCCTTGCCTAGCCTCATTTAAAGGGACGACAGGTATTGTGCGAAAATTCTAGTACTAAGTGTATCTGCAATACAGTTGCAGAAATTATTTGATCATACGTGTCAAATACCAAGTTCAAGTAGTAGTAGCAATGTAGTTATGACAACGCACAGTTCAGTTAGGGATCACTTCCCCTACTAATATAGTAGTTCAGGAGCTGCACTTTCATTTTCCCCTGCAAATACTGAATATATGAGGGGTAAGTGACAGCAGATGCAGACTTACTTTTAACATTTGCAAGGCAAGCTTAGACTTGGGTCAAGGAATCTCTCAAGGGACTAATAGAATATATACTTTTGAGGTTGTTTTGAGCAAGTGAAATTCTGATAAAGATGTAATGAAACTGCATCCCTGACACCATTTTTTATAAGGCATATTCAGTACAAATAAAATTAGAGAGAGATAGAAGATAGAAAGCTGCTTCAAACTCCTACTGCACTTGTGATATTTTGGGGAAAAATAAGTAATCCCATAACTCTGTGTGTTTATGCAAGGAGAGATGTCAACATAACTTCACTACTTATACTAGAGCTATTGAAATACTTTTTAGACACTTGTTCCACGTATATGCTTGTACAGTCTTCTAACAATAACAAAACATTTCTACCACCTATGAAGTAAGTCCACAGTGGTATGTTGTAAACTTTCTGTACTGATATTATTATATTGATATCATTGTAATAGACTTGGTGATATCAACAACCGAATTGACCATAATTTTGAATACTATGATTTTATTATTGCTGACAGAAAAAAAAAGTCAGATTTTCTAAACTGTTCAAATACAACCGAATATTTGAAGACAATCCTTTAAGCAAGCAGTGGACAGTTAGTGTTGCGAGTAGATCTTCTAGGCACACTGCTGTTTTTCCTACAGTACCTGCAGGTTAACCTATCAAGCTGTACAAAGGCGTTTGTTTTGGGGGTTTTTTTTTGAGATTATAGCAAAGAATCTTGTCACACAAACTCTCCTTCCTCTTCTTTAAACGGGAGAGTGTACTAGAGGCAGATCAATCAGTCAAGAGAAAAGTATGAAGAGTGTGATCTATCATTCTTCAACAAGGCAAGCCCAAGAAGAGCAATTAATCATCTTTATTGAAACATAGATAAGTCCATTTCTATCTGCAGATGGATTTCCCTGAATGCATCCAGAAAGGTATCTCTCAACTCAGCAAAAACTTAGAAGTGTGCAAAGAAGCTCTAATAATTGCCTTAATGTAAGACTTACATTCTTATCATACTAATGTTATCACATCAACAGGCTTATATTGATTTTTATGACCCTGGGATCTGGTTTTCACTGGTTTCAGTTCTGGACATACCTGCTAAAAATAATAATATAGCTAGAAATTGATGGATCAGTGGGTGCCCTACTGCTACTGGAAGAGGAAAATTTGGAAAGGTTTCTCAATTTGAAATTTATAGCAGCCATTAAAAGAGTGTACTTTCTATATTTACAGCTGTGGGGGAGGAGGGTTGCCATACATCATGATGTCAGTATATCATCTGGTGAAACCAACATAACAAGTTATTGCAGGTTTAATCGTGGAGGACCTTTCCCTTTCCTTTCCGTTTCTTTTCCTTTTCCATCAACTCCTGCCTGATTCACTGTTCAGTTGTTTGCTCTCAGTTTTAATGAAGATGATCCAGCACTGAAAAAACCATGTCAGATATAGTCAGATTTAAACAAATACAAAGATAAAATGTACTGTGGTCAAACTCGGTAAAGATATGTAGAATGCATTAGTGATTTAGTTACTAGTGATAAAGGCTTATTTTTGATCAAGACTTGTCTTGCAGTAGCTGCGTAAGGTCTACACTGCTGTATTAAAAAATGTCTGAATATTTAATGGATCAGGGGTTGAAGTCACATGCCAAGGTACAGTTTAGAACACTGCCCTTGAAACATGGATGCAGGCTACTTCATCAGTTTCTTCTCTTCTCAAGCCTGGCATGCATGCAGGATTGGCACCTGTGTGAATTTGGGTGCCAGTAAAGATGCAGTGTGGACACACAGTCCTGGAGCCCTAGCAGGTTGTAGCAAATGAAACCTCTGTCCTCAATTTGCACTGCACTGGCCTTTAGTGTAGAGGTAATCAGACTGTACTCAATTTGAAAACCTACCATCTGGAACTCCTTTTCAGTTCTACTCCAAGCAGTAGTAGGGCTAGCTCCAGTATGTCTTCTACGCCTTCAAGAAGGTTTTAGGTCTGCAGTGACTGCTGATTTATGGCCAATACACTTGTAACTGAATTACTGGGGCACTCAGTGGAAGCACTCCGTGTGCAAAATTAGAAGTGTTAAGTCTAAAACCTGATAGGATTCCCAATGGCAACAAGAGGCATGTCCTAGTGTAATCACACCAATGAGGGTCACTGATCCCCTTAAAGGATAGAATCAGAGTCTTTTTATACCTGTATCCATAAAACATCACACACAGAATTTCCACTTTTCCTGCTGTCAGATCCCTTTCTGACTTGCAAGGTCTATATAAACATGTGGCAATATTGGAGATACTAAGCAGAAGAGTAATTGTAGAAGAAAGTAAAGGCAAGAGGGCTCCTTCCTGGTGTCAAATTCAAATAATTTTGTTTGATTATAAACTAATGAAATCAAGTCAACATGACTTATTCTGTGCTTCTCATTTCAACTCAAGAAGTAAAACTTTTGTGTGAACTCTAATCTTACTTGCTGTGAAGAAAAGAGTTTTCTTAGCATGTGGAATGTATTCCAATTAGGATTAAAATGGTTCTGAACACCTCCATAGACCTATTCTTACTTTGCCCCTCCTGCTACCATGCAGCCTTTTAACAACTTTTGCAGTGTTCAGGTGAGAGCAGTTAAAGAGGGGATTTTAAAAAGTCACATAGGAAGCATTAAAATTAATTTATTACAATAAATTAATACATACATAGAAAATAATAACTTGAGTTATTTATTATTAACACCACACTGCTGAAGTTAATAATAAAGTCATTTTTCATTTTGCTATTTATGATGATTTGTGTTGTTGCTGTGTCATCTTTGAGGGGTCCATGGCATTATATAGTGCAATTTTGTCCAGTCTTACCAACTGCAGGAGATATATATTAATCTTGGAAAATTCCTTTCCCTCTCCCTTCTCCTCAACCGTGAGAGTAGACTGCAACACATCCTAGCAGTGTATACCCCATCTTTTCATGTTTTCATGCCTGATGACTGTGGCAATGGATTTGCCATATGCAGAGAAGCTAATGCCACCAGCGCCGCCCTTGATGATCTATTACAAGATACCCAAACCAATAAGAAAGCCTTGTTACAAAATCGTGCTGCAATAGATTTTCTCCTTTTAGTAAATGGCCATGGGTGTCAGGAGTTTGAAGGCCTCTGCTGCCTCAACTTCTCTGATCACTCCCAATCTATCCACTCCCAGATTAATCAGCTTAAGTCCTTAGTTCATGAAATCAAGCAATCTGATCCTCTGACTTTTGATGATTTTTTCAACTGGCTGCCCTTCAAAGGTCTCTCTTCCACTATTAAGAAAATTATTGTAGTTATCGTACTAGGACTTTCCGTAGTGTTTCTCTTTCTGTGTGTCTTTCCATGCCTGCTCAGTTGTGCCAGAACCTCTCAATCATTAAAAGCATATCCAGCTTTAGAAAACAGAAAAGGAGGAGATGTGGCAATGGATTTGCCATATGCAGAATGGAAGAAGTCCTGTCAGAGATGGACTAGTGAAGAAAATGAAAACAGTTCAAATGTTATAGAAACCGAAGTTTTTAAGGTGGTTTAAACAGATTTTAAAATGGCTTTTACCTTTTTGCAGAGTCATTGCCTCTTCTTCCCAACACCCCCTGTGCTCCCACACAAGGTGTCCTGGGAAGGTGTCCTGAGGTGGTTCCCATTGGCCTTTGTTAACCCCTTTCTATTGGCTGTTGACCCTTCACCTGATGGTTTTTTCTATGTGACCCTGAACTTGTGGATGACATCTTGCTATACATTGCTAGTTCCTTTTGGTAGAATATGTGGCCTCTCTTTGTACAATAAAAGAATAACAATACTATTCAAACTGCATTTAAAAAGTTATAAAGAAACAAAATGCATTTTAAGTGATCGATCCTTAAGAAACATTTCAGATTGCAAGATCAATTTTGCAGCTGAAAAGAGGAATGAAATCCTGTCACTAGACCCATCCAAAATGGAACTATGAAATGGGCCAGAAAATATAGTGCTGCATTTTTTGCCAATGGGGAAACTTATTAAATCAATGAAAAAATATTTGGGCAATTAAACTTTTATAACCTGTGGTAAGAAAAAGAATGTGATTTGTCATAAACAATAAGCAGTGCATTCCAAATTTTTGATGTAATACTCAAAACTAAAATATCAGTGTTCCTGCCTTTCTTCATTTTCCTCTGTGTATCCATCCCTAAGAAATGATCTCTCAATTTGTTGTCAGTATGAGAGGAACTTGTATCTCATATGAAGAGAATAATTGCTCTGAGGTTTTTCCAATAAATGTCTTTTTTATTGAAAACTACAAATTCCTCAAAAAGTAATATGCATCAGGAAAATGTGACTATAGTTATAATTTGGCATAAGAGAAAAACTAATTTAATAAGATGAATCGCTGTTGCAATACTTTGCCAACAAAAGATTTATTAGCATTTTTAAAGTAAAAAATTAATTTCATAAACATCTTTCAAATTCAAAAGTTTTAAACTCTCAGTTTAATACCCTACTAACAGCAAAAGGAAATATTAAGGTTATTTAGGAAAAAAAATCCAGAGAAGTCTATTTAATTCCCATTTTTAAACAGGGGGGGGAAAGAAATTCATATTTTCTATGAAGTAATGACTGAAATTCTCTCTCTTTCTGATATATTTGTACATTTATACTACATAAAGTCTATATATGTAGATCATATATGCATGTAGTCTACTTTAGGTAAATGGCAAGGATGTGATAAAGAAAACTGTGTTCAACAAATTCTTGGATGAGAAGAAATATACATTTTATAGATATAAAAAATGATTAGAAAGAGATTCAAAAGACCAATGAAATACTAGTGTTTCTATTAAAATCAATTCAGGGCAAAAGATCGAACTCCTAATTTAGGCAAATATTGCCTGTGTTGAGTTAGGCTGGATTCTAGAAGAAAAAAGCCTGTGACTGAAATCTGGCAAAATATTTAAATATGTGCTTCACCTAAATGGTCCCATTGTCTTCATTTTGCTTATAGTATGTGGGGAAAAAAATTACAGAAGTCACAAGGGCAGCATGAACAATATGACATAAGACGTTATTCAGTGTAGTTTTAAAATTTCTTTGTCTGTCAGGAAAGCATTTGATGCTTCATTAGCAAAACTTGGTTACACTGCATCCCTAATCTATCAAATATAGATATGAATAAACATTCTTCCTTTTCAGACTTCTTGGTCGGATATGCCCCTCTCAGCATGCAATATTGGTGTTAAAGGATTAGAATGTTTTCAAATAACTGCACATCTTGTAAAACATATAAAAGAGGATAAGCATATGGTCTGCATATTTTGTCATTTATTTTAGCTTGTATGCTCTACATATACATTAGTCTCCAGTAAAAAATACTGCACCATGAATAAAAAGGGGCTTACTATTTGCTGCAGTGTCTACTTTCAAGTTAGAAAAGCATTATTCTAGGTTAAACATTGAAAGCTTTACAAGACTTAAGGGAAACTGCAGATCTGTTCTGATTTAGAGTATTGTCATCCATCAGTAATCTCTTGAAAAAACAAAATGCATTTATCACTTGTTTCATATTCATAAATGCCATTGCTTTAATTAAAATGTTTTAAAAGTACAAAGCACAGATTTTTTTTTTCCACAACTAAGCTTGAATTAAACATGCAAATATCTCCTAGCCATAACTTATGGTGAATAATTGACTTAAAGAGGAAAAAAATGGGCAATAATTTACATCTTATCTGGTTTTCCCTATCAAAAAATCAATAGACGCCAGGGGGAGAACAGAATGCTGAAAGTTCCAAATTCCGAGGATTTTTTAAGTTTGCATAATACATGTGACAACCCTCCCACAGTATTCCTTTTATCATATTAGTTCCACAAACCAGTTTAACTGAGTGCATTGTTCACATAGAAAAATAAATTTCATTTATTAATAATTGCCTAATCAACTGAAACTTAATTGCATTATGATGAAGCTTTAGAAATCTGCATAAACATTTATAATTTGAGGCCCTAATTAATAAGAAAAAAAATAAACTTCAGAAGGAATGAAAAAGTTGGTTTTGACTTGCTCTGTACAAACTACTATACTTTCACCACCTCTTTCTGTTTATATAGTGAAAAGCAGTAAGCATGAAGAATTTGTTATGAGGAGTTTAAAGGCATCCAATAAGCATACTTTCTGATATTTAAATTTCTCATAGTTAAAAAACCCCATCGATTAAGTTTTAATTTTCCAAATAAAATGTTTGCAATTCAAAATTGCTCTGATTTATAGGGAAGTTGATATAATCAAAGATTTTGTCACTGAAGTATTTTTAAAAAATAGACATATTTTTCCATGCAAAGATGCTGCTAGTGTAGATTGAGTTGTGAAACTTTTGAAGTCAACGGAGTCTTGAGAACATAAAGCTGAAACAAATTATTTAGGAAATCACATGCAGCAGCTGAGAAAGAAAGAAATAATACTGGGTGAAAGCACTACCCCAGATATGAACATTGCATACCTCTGCAGAGAGGGGGGAAAACCCCAACAAGTCCGAATGTAAGAAGAGCCTTTTGGGCCTATCAAGACATGGAGAAGTATCAAATAAAAAATGCGTGGAATTACGGTCTTTGGTCTTGCACAAAGCTACACCAGAAGTGCTAAATAGAAATGAACATGTTTTCAAAGCCTAGGAGGATATTTGTACAAGTACCTATTTAATTAACTCTTCGCTTTCTCCTTTTTCTCTTACCCCACACTTGAGGGGCATTCAGACATCAATATGAGCGTTTTCCAGAGTTCTGACTGGAAGGTAGTGAATTCACTGACCTACAGATATACCTTGTAAGTAGAGCAGTACATATAAGGAAATTTTTAACAATTATTTTTGGGAAATTCCTAAACTCATTAAAACACACCTTCAAAAAAAAAAAAAGGAAGAAAAAAAGGAAGAAAAAGTGAAGAAAATTCAGCATACAACTTTCTATGTGATTTCTACATAAAATATATTTTGTCTGATGTTTTCTGGTCATGAACTGTGAATTTACCATACTGAGCAAATTCACATTAATTTATATTCCCTCGTAAATAGCTCTCATATGCTACTTCTTCTATAAACTCAAAATGAAGAAACTGTTACATCTTTTCTGTTTCAAGACCCTACACACTGTGAACTCAGCAAGACACAACCAGTAAACACTGCCCAATGGGAGAACAAGCAAAGAGATCAGCACAGCAGTGCTGAGCAGCTGTAACACCACAAAATTGTTACTGAGCAAAACAGGGAGGAAAGTTAGGGAAAGTATTTGAAGGCAGAAAATGAGATGGTGTAATAAGCACTCCTCATAAATGCAGTATGAAATAGGAGACAGAGCAGAAGATACTTGATTTGGGGTAAGGGGAATAAAACAAACAGATGAGGGAAGCTGATAACTTCTATTTGGGTAGGAAGAAGGGATGTGAAGAAGGAGGCATATAGGGCAGATAACAAGATAAGGTGACACACTGGGGGTGTATAATAATGTAAAAAAGAGACTACCACTAGAAGATTTGCATAATGTACCACATTTTCAGCTAATGTAGGTTAGCATAAGTTTACTGGAGTCAGTAGAGCTAAGTTGATTGACAGAAAATAAAGAAATAAAATTTAATTCCTGCGTAGAAATCAATTCTATTATTGTATCATTTCTTCTAAGGTAGATTTTCCCTATTAAACAATCCCACTAAATTAAGTCTAAATGTAATGCTCTTAATACAGAAAATAATCCCAAACAAAAAGAACTGACAAAAAAATCTCTGGCAGTGTTTATAAAAGCACCTCTATCTCTAATAATGAAAAAAAGAGATTTAATTGGAATATATTGGTGGTCTTTTCCGCAATAGAGCTAATATATGTATAGTATTAAGATAATTGTTTAAACTGATTCTAACACTTAGTTAAAGGAGAATGATCTGGTAATTTCATATAGCATTGAAAATGTCCAAATAGTTTGAAGAGAACAACACAGCTTAAATTCCACTAAGTCAATTTGTACCTATCAAGTAACAGGTCTGCCTGATATAAGAAGATCCAAAGAACATCAACAATAAATGAAGAACTAAAATATAAAATGAGATACTATGATTTAAAAGCCATTGATTAAAATGAAAATAGATGTTTGTCTGTCTGAGTGTTGTTCATTTCCTTCAAAGTTTACAGCCAAGTTTTAAGGTAAATAGAATAAAGATAGAAAAGCAGTAGGACTGAGTGGTACTCCAGATATTTAGTTTAGAGATTTGAATTTTCAAACTTCTAGACTGCCTGAATCAGGATTTAGATAGGGGATATTTATAAAGTCATACCACAACATGATTATATTGCATATGAAAATGTAGCCCAACATTTAACTCATATCTGTAATCTTCTACTTTTTTGCAAATTTCGGTATCAAGCTCCTCAACAAATCTTCTATACAACACTTAACATTTACAGATGACATCTTTTATATCAATTATATCCTTATAGAACATTTTTTTTCACATTCCTCCTTCCAGATTGCCTGCCTCTTCAAAAATTTTTCTATCTTCCTTTCCAGGAATCACCAAAACCAGTATATGCTTGTGAAGGCAAAATTTGCTCATCACAATCCGAAAGCTACTCTATTTTATTGGATAATATGCAATTGAGAATCAGATTCTCAAGGTACAGTTAGTGGTATTGCCTGGTTTAGTACAATACAAATTATCAAAAATACTTTAGGGACATGTGAAACAGAACTAATTGAGTTCTGTAGGAAGACACATCCAGTGCAAAAAGTATATTATTGAAAAAAGTGTATCTTACCTTGCCTGTTCTTGGTGTGAATAACTTAATCCAAAATAAGTGGAGTAAACAAAGCAGGATCACAGTTTATGGCTAGATTTCCTTAACCCTTTAATTTCTGAAAAACTAGACCAGCATTTGCTCCTCCTTGCTGCAAAGGCATGTCATTCTTCAGGTATTAACACCAGTTTTTGGGTTACAAATCTAACACAGCTCAAACAGAAGTACACTGTTTTTTGTAGAGCACTGAAAGGAAGAACCAAGTTAAGGATTGCAGAAGTATCCTCTGCATTATTCATAGCTAAAAATGCTAACTTTCTTTTATTAAAAAAACCCTATTTCATAAAGTGGAATTCCACTGAAAAGGTGCTTACTCATCTGTCTCTGACTCATCACTATTTGCCATCAATATAGTTTCCTTTGCAAGTAATAGCTTGAGGTCATTTTCTTTTGTTCCCCTGTGTAATGATACCATTTTTCTATAATATTCATAAAAATGGAATTTTTATTACCTGGTATAGAGAACCAGACCAAAATAAGTTATCCAATAAATAAAAATTTGCACATTTTCTTGACTTCTGATAACAGAAGTCAGAGAACATATAAAAAAAACATAGATCTGATTTGTGACCAAACTAATTTATTGTTCCAACTCCAGCTATCTCAGGCAGAATGGTAAGCTTCCTGGCCCATCTAAAATGGAAGAAAAGATTTTTCCAAAATACTGAGAATAGAAGAGCAGGTGGAAAGAAAAGTGATGCTGAAGTTCACTGAACTTTTCAGTGAACCAATAGAAAGAGAGGAGAGGTTTGTCCTTTGCTGGAATGAGGAGTTCAAAACTAGCCTTTCAAGTACAAGAAATGATACTCAGCCCAACAAAGAGATGTGTGTATCTCTAAGTAAAACCATACGTTAATTTGGAGTTACAGTCATCCTTCTCTTAGAGAAGGAGTAAGTAGATTGCATGTTATACTGGAAAGGATTAAAACTGTCTGCAGGTTGGTAGACTTCAGAGAAAAAACTGCTTGCAAGAAGGAAAATGTTAGGCCAAGAAAAGTATACTCTGATGAAGGAAACTCAAAGGGGAGTTTCAACTACTAAGATACAACCAGAGGCATAATTGCACAGTCTGATTCTCTGCTTGCCATCATGTTAAGATCACAGCTGAAGCAGAAAGAGTGTTTTCTGGTTTATAAGTTAATTAAGTACAATTTTCCTTTAATTCTTTGTCCATCTGTTATTGAATTTCAATACACTGTATTGTCAGTTTATGATGTTGTTAATTCTTCTATTTGTGCATTATTTTAACTTGACTGGAGTTTAAACCTGTGGATAAACACAAGGTATTCCTCACCAAAAGTCTGACAAAGTAGGGTAAGGACGCACTAAGCAAGATGAGATTGCTTTTATACGCTTCATACAGTTTGGAGTCTAAACGAAAGTTGGATTTAATACTGAATGAGTTACAGGAGGCATAACAGACGCTTTAGGCAAAATAATTTAGAAACACATCTACTTAAAAGAGGAAGTTACAATAAAACATTTCCACACCATTAACTGTAAGTTGTGCACATATTATATAAAGAACCCATGATGAAGAAATGCTTGCTATAATAAAACTGCACATTCCAGATTGCAGCCAGGAAGCACTGACAGACTGTAGGACTCTTGAAACTGAACATGCTTCAAAGCTATGTTTCAAATTCCTAAAGCTGAATTTAAGAGGTTTTCGAGGCAGCAGAAATTACTTTGCAGTAAAACTAACAGTGCATGCCCATTTTGTACACAAGGGAGGGAAGAACACAGCACAGCAGAGCTAGAATGACTTATAGCCCAAAAGGCAAGACCATAGGAGTTACAGTTTGTTAATGAGCCACTCCTAAGAGAGGGGGAGACTATCATTTGAGAGGTAGATGGTTTTTCCTTAAAAATAGGAACAACTTTGTGTGCCTTGTATCCTGTTTTGAAATTTGCATGAGTTCAAATTTATATGAATGTATAAACAACTGTCAAATGTTTTGAACTTATCATAGAGCTTTTGAAGGTGCTGTGTTGATGTCAATGAAAGAGAAGCAGAGCCTCTTATAGCTTTGAAATGCCCGTGTCAAGGAATTTAACAATGTCTGAAGATCAGTGCTTGTCAAATTAAATTCCAGTCAACTCAACAATAGACCCTACTGCAAAAATTGATACCTTGAGTTAATTATAAACTAGTGGAATTCACTTCTAAACTTTTCTGAGATACACTTCACTCCTTAAACTGGGGAAAATGAAAACAAAACAAAACAAACCCAACCAAAAAAACCAACAAACAAACAAAAAAAACCCAATAGTGATCTAAACTTTATGTGACTGTACCGTCCTTTTTGAGTGATTGATCTGTTTTGCCAACAATACCTAGAAGCACATTTTAAAAAGGATATGAGCAGCACTGATACAAAAGGGAAGCAAGGAAGAGTAAACGAAGCATCTGCAATTAATTTCCTGTAGCTGACATTGCTTCCTCTCCTGAATTTCTGTCTTGGCATCATTTTCTTCATGCATTCCCCCAGTAATTGCAGTAATAAAGAGTGTGTGAAGGGGAGATATGGAGTTGGCATAAGGGTGCAAAACACAGGGAGTTAAGGACGTACTCTTCCTTTTAGGGCATTTGGAGAGTTATAATTCCCGATGACATTTACAGCATTGTTTGTCTTAACTACTTAGGCTATTGTAGCACATACTCTCATTTAAGCTACATCCACACTGTCCCATAAAGATGCCAGCTGCAACCAGAAGCAAAGCTGAGTGTTCTCATAAACTCTCTTCACCCCAATTGCTGCTGCTGCTGACTGACCTGTGTATCAAAAAAATCCATACCATAGAAAATTGCAATTAACCCTTACTCAAAATCCAAGAAATCAACAAAGGTCAATAATAATCTTACCTGCTGCACAATTGTCTTTGATTATATTATATATAGGGACAATTCACAGTAGAACTAATTGTCCAGAACAAAAATTGAATCAAAGATTCCCTTAAAACCAAAACACTTCTTCTCCTATTGCTTACAAAGTCACTGCTCATGAAGTATAACAACAGATACGTTGCTAGGAACTCTTTAAAATAATGCAGTGCAAAGACACTGTCTTGAGTTCTGTTTCTTAAAAAAGAACCTAAGGAAAAGAGAAGCACAACATCTTTACTGAAAAGAAACAAATACAAGTTTGGTATGGAGGCTGGAATCAGCATGGGAATACTGATTTAATGTTTATTCCAGAAAACACTGAAGAAATAAATTTAAGCGATCAGAAACCTGAACTTTTGTAGAGTGAGAACTCTTGTGGGTAGTCTCCAAGCCATTAAACAATCCTTTCAGAAACAAAGAAAACTTGTCTTTTTAACAATGTTCAGATCTGTTCAAACCTTATGGTCAGAAAATGACACAGTTTTTTGATTCTACGAGTTTGATGAATCACAGAAATCTAGTAGAAATACTTTATTGCCCTCCAGTAAAGAATTATAACCTTTCAACTGTTAAGTCTAGACCACTACAAAACCACCTGACACTTAAGCCCATGCCAGGAGAATACCAGCTTATCAGTTCCGATTTTTTTAATGTTTAAGAAGAATTTTTCATCCTTATATAGATATACAAAAATGATACAGAGCCCACACTGAAGGTCCACTGAAGCCCACACACTTAAACACTTGTCAGAAATGCATACTTTTTTCCCTACTGTCTTTTCCAGATTCAGAGTATTTCTAATATATTTTCCTCTATTTATCGTATGCCACATAACAAGAAGGTTACAAGGAAGACCTTTTCCTAGAGTTTAATTTATTGTTCAACAATGAAGTGTCCTGATTTTATTATTTCATGGAAGAACTTAAATGCACTAGAGGTGCAACCATTCTATGGTGAGAAAATTACTGGTTATACAGATATACACAGAATTTCCTGGTTTTCTTCTTTTTGGTCACAGAGACAATGACTTCATCCAAAGTCTTGTGACTTTTACCTGCCAGTCACAATACTTACATGATTATTTGACACATTTTAATGTGTCATTACTCTGACTTGTCGATGTCACTGTGTTGATGTGTTCTTTATTCTTTCCCTGGTCTTCATTTTTAAGGAACAAATTGCTGGAAGTTTACTGTATTCATAATTTTTTTAATGATTTTAATGATGGGACTGGTAAATTGTAAATGCAAATGCAAATCAAAATGTTAATAGTAGAAGATATTCAGTCCTTAAAATTTCTTTCTCTTGTATCCTATCAGTTAATTGTTGCTTCTTATTTAATAGGTGTAAAGTTAAGTAGATTATTAACTTCTCCTTAGCCACCTTTTTCCAGCATCCTCACTGAGAATATTCAGTGTAAGGATATATAGTGTAGCACTCTGACTTAACTTTATAATCAGTAAAAACCAAAATATGTGGTCCTTATATTATTTTTAGCATTCTTTGAAATATTCTTCTGCTACCACTCAAGACATCATTCTATGGATATCAATGTTTTAACTGCTCTGAAATACATACATTTTTACTCTTGCTTTTCACATGCCCATTAAGGGCAGCTAATTGATAAAGACTTTACTCAAGAAAGTAGAGTCATTCACCTTTCTTCAAAGTAGAACGTATTTTCCTTGAAGAAATAACCTTATTCAGCATCTTTCTACTGGAAAGGTTGCTTTTGGAGAAATGAATAGCAGGAGAAAGATTTACTTTCTCAAGATTCATTCATCCTTTTCATTCTATTTTTTTTCTTTTACAGAAAAGATAATTATCTTTTTGCCTTTTTTTACTCATTTTTTTGGAGTATTTTTTGATAAACTCTCAAAGATTAAGTTCTGACTTCATTATAAAATGTAAGAGAGAGAAAAATGTAAGTCATTTTAAGATCTGGGATGCTAAGATAATCTCACCATGATGAAAATCAACTGTAGGAATTTGCGGTTTTCTTTAAAAATATATTTGCTTGTTCTGAAATTCTAACAAGGGCCTTTATACAGTTAGGAGGTACTGGGAGTCTATTACATGGGAATGTTTAATGACACTGACAAATAGTCTAGTACTAGCAGCTGAAAAAAGAATAGTGAACATTTTTGATATACCACAGTGCAGAGAGTTTCTCGTTTTGTCTACTATGCATCTGGTTTTTGCTTTTCTGACTTAATAGCCTATATATCACTTTTTCTCCCTGGTGTCTACAGTGTGGTCTTATTTACTCAGTTTTATTTATGGATAGAAATTATAAGGATATAACCTATGCACATATCTCAATCACCATGTTTATTTGTCACTTACATGTAACCGCTCAGGGCATTTCAGTGTAAGCCAAAACTAAATGTCTAAGGTCCTAGGTCCTGAGACTGTAGGATTATATGTGCACAGCTAAAAATCAGATTCAGATGTATACTTAAAATATACTGAATTAGGGTTTCAAATCACAGGTAAAACACAACAGTGACATCGGGACAAGGATCTGTTCAACAGGTTTGTTTACAGATCAGATGCAGAAAATTTTGGAACTGGAACTGCATTAGATATATTCTTGAATCTATTTCAGAATTTTAGAGGGATCTCTCCTTCAGTTTCTCCTGATTAGCTCTGCACTTTCTCAGAAAAGGGCAGCCAACTAAATTATTATATAGAGACCCCCCCCGAGTTACATCTGCAGCACTATACATGCTTTTGGAGGAAGCAACCAGGTGCCTACTAGACTACTGAGTGATCAAAGGAATGAGCAGACCATCAGTGTCTACAGTCTAACACAACAAAGCACAAGGAAAGATATCACAGCATTTTGCAATACATCAGGGACAGGAAAGAAATCACAGATATTCTTTGTGCCGAGCATTACGCAAACCCAGAGCACAGGAATAGCTCTGCTCCAGGAACTCATATTACATACCTGCTGCCAGGTTATTTGTAAAGCTAACCAAAGTTCAGCTGTCCAGGAAGAAGGTCCTCTTGTTTTTCCCTGACTGAGCTGACATCTCTGCATTAGACTGTGGGTTAGAGATACCTGCTGTGGAGGCATGCCATTGGCAGTACAGACAGTGACTATTGTGCTCTGGAGAGATTCTACACATTTCTTCAGATGCCTACCATCCAACAGCACTTAGTTAACATGCAGGAATGGTACTTCACAGAGCAATTATTAAATTACTTTGTTCTACTGTAATGACCAATGATTAAACTTTCATAACACTGACATTACACGCTTTATTTATCAGGCTCCTATACTTATTAAATTATTGGGAGGATGGGGAGGGATCTTAATAGAAGTGAATTTGTGCAATTATCTTTCAAGGTCAAAAACTGTCTCCAACTCTGAAAGTAGGCAAAACACATGAAAATTAGTTAAAAAGTTTTCAGTGTTTAATCTTTGCATTGCCTACATTGCCTAAAAACAGAGGTTGTGCAGTTTGTTGAAACACCTGCATGCCACCCAAAGAGAAACGCACACATCAGGGACCGAGATTCAGTATGCTGAACTTGAAAGTAAAATTACCAATCTAAGATGATACTGCAGAGAGACTGAAAATGATCACATCTGTGTAAAAGTATGTATTCACTATCACAGAGTCACAGAATGGTTTGGGTTGGAAGCAACCTTAAAGGTTATACAATTCCAACCACCCTGCCGTGGACAGGGATGCCATCCACTAGACCAGGTAGTTCATAGCTCCATCCAACCTGGTCTTAAACACTTCCAGGGATCAGGCCTCCACCACTTCTCTGGCCAACCTCTTCCAGTGCCTCACCACCCTCACAGTAAAGATTTTCATCCAAATATCAAATCTAAACCCACTCTCTTTCAGTTTGAAGCCATTTCTCCTTGTCCTCTCACTACATTCCATTGTAAATAGTCTCACTCCTCTGGTAGCATGCTACACATACACACAGAGCATGCAAAGTATAAGCTGATGTATGTGATATAGCAATCTGGAAGAAACCATCAGAACAAAATTCTCATACAGGAAGTACTGCCTGCTATTGACAGTTCTGCTGAGAGATGCAATATTTAAAAAATAACCCTAAAAATTTAGTACTTTTGCTTCAGCAAATTGTCTTGAAGTTTTAGATTACAAATGTTCTCAAAATTTCCATTCCTCCCTATATTCAAGGACAGATGTTTACTCAAAATCCCTTGAAGTACAAGGGAATACAGCACATAAAAATTTAGAGACCGTATTCTTCTGTTCCTTCATAGATGTGCATTGTTTTGGTCGTTGCAATGCAAAGTACACCTTTGCAAAATTTGCATTGCATATCTCCTTATGTCATTACTTCATGGATAATCTTTCATTTGGAAATTAGTTTGTGCATTAGTAATAAAACCATGTGGTTACCATTGTTTCGTTCACTCCAGAACTCCAAATTAATCAAAGCAGCTCTGTTTCACAGAATATAAACAGCTTCCAAAGCCAAGAAACTCAGGAGAGTTTCTTTATTATTAAGTCTCGAATTTTTAAACTTTGTTTATATTTTTCTGAAGCTCCCTGCACTGTGTAAGATATATTAAATTTATAAGCAGATTATTTCAGTATGTTATGATAAAGAAATAATATGAAGGACTTGACCCGTGGGAGTTTATGATGTTCATCTATATTTTTTACATCTACAAAATCTCTATTAATGTACCTCTGTTACTGAAAATATATATTTTTTTTTTTCCTTAGTGGAGAGGACATTCTTTCAAATGCTGTTTAAATTTTGGTAAAGTAGTTGAATATTTAAGGATTTTAATGCTCCTTCTCCTTGCCAACAGCTGTTGTCATCATGTGCTTCAATTCTATTCCAGCAGACATCTTTGTATCCCTGCTTCAAGGGAGAGGAGAAAAAAAAGCCAGCCAACTCGAAATCCTATAGAGTGATGATTTCTGGAAGGCTTGAGAACTTCATTAAGTAACTTGCAACCACAGCATGCTGGAGGAGTTTTAGCCTGTTAGCTTCTCACCAGGGAAACAAGTGAATGGGTATTGTAAAGTCAAAAAAATGGAAAGAAACGAGTAAGAGTTCTTTGGGAAAAAAGGGAAGTCAAAAGGGGGATTAAATTATTTTATAGAATAAAGCTCTGAAATTTATAGCAATTTTCCTTATTTTTGGGTTCTGGATTTGGCAAACAGGGGGTGAACTGTCAGGAGCTCCGTAGAGATAGAAGGATGGAAAAGAAGCACAATAAAGAAGGCTAGATAGCCAAAGTGTAACTATGAACAGTACAATTTATCCACATAATAGGTCATCACAGTGTAACTTCTTGAGAATGCTCTCATAAACTATGGAGCTACTGACTCAGAATGTTCATTAGTGTGTATATGCGCAACATTAAAATAACGACACAGTTAAATAGATTTTGTCCTTAAATGAGATTCACTTTGTATCTGGAAGACTAAGCATGGCATATTCACAGCATTTTAGAAATGGCAGGATGGTTTTTGCACCATTAAACAATTTGACGTATTTTCCACAAGTCCAAGCACTTCTTATATAGCAGACTAACATAAATATCTGTTAAAAATAAAAAAGATTGCAGAGGGCAAAACCAAGAAAAATTACTTCATGATGGTGGTTATGGAAAGGAGAATAGGTCTTAATTGTAAGTAGCCTTACAGCACTACAAAGGATTTTTAAGCCAGGAAAAAAGTCCTCTATGCCATTCATAAGCTTTTGACTTTTCTTTGATGAGAAGGAACACTTGAAAGACTCCCTGTAGCATCTATTTTTTTAACAAAAAGAAATACTTTTCTCTGTCGTGTTCCTGTAGGGCCATGACTCTGTAATCCCTTTTTTGTTTCCTTGTGCCCCTTCCAGTATATTTCTTGACACTTCCATCTTTAATATCAGCATAAATTAAAAAGATTCAGGATACAGTAATTACAGTTTCAAGTACTGTTCAGGTGAAGCATCAAAGAGTTTGCTGAAAAAAGAAATGTACTTTTTTTTCTAATATCCCCAAAGCTTTACTGAATTTTTCATGCTGTGACAGTGTGACTGGTTTTGTGACAACCCCCTTTCTTCAAGCACAGTCTTGTTCTATGCAGCAGTACAGGTGACGAAGAAAATGTACAAGGATCAGTTTTAAGTTCTATAATATACTTGATATTTTGAAAAGCAATTTGAACAGGGGAATTCTGGGACAACCTCAACAATGTAGCATGTTCTTCTCAGCCAAAACAAGGAACTAATTATACTCTCCATTTCTACTACCACAGTGTTAAAAATCCAACTGTTAATGATATCAATACATTTAAACACCAGGTGCCTTAAACTGACTGGCTCTGTGCATAGGGGAGAGCAGTGGATATATAATCAAAGAACTGTAGCAAAGAATAGAATCATAGAATAGTTTGGGTTGGAAGAGACTTTTAAAGGCCTTCTAGTCCAATCTCAGGCAGTGAGCAGGGACGTGATAAGACAGTGGATCGAAGTTTGGTTATAAATATTATTCCTCAAGAGTCAGTAGCGCTCAACAATATTTTACATCTTCATCCGCGACCTGGACAATGCGAGACTAGGAAGCTAAGCAAGTTTGTGGATGACACCAAACTGAGCAGTTGTTCATACACTGGAGGGTTTGGTCTGCTATTCAGAGAGATCCCAATAAACTGGAAATATGTGCTAGCAAAAACCTCATGAAGTACAGAAAATGCAAATAAGCACTTTGACACCTGTGATAGAATAAGCTCATGACTTGGTATAGAATGTAGATTGGATGGGTGGGTAGCAGCTATGCAGAAGAGGATCTGAGGGTTCTAGGCTGAGGATGAGCAGTGTGTCCTTACAAGTGATAAAGACTAACCACACACTGAACTGCATTAGCAAAAGCATAGCAAGTAACTTGATGGAGGGTTATTATTTCCCTTTATTTGGCATCTATGAGGTTGCAGCTGGAACCTTCCATTCAATTTCAAGTCTCCTAGCACATCAACAAAAACTGCAGAGTACAATGGAGCATAAGTAAAATGGTTAAGGGCTGGAGCATATGGTAGTTGAACAGTGACAAAGATAATTGGTTTTGTTTAGCCTGGAGAAGGCTGAGGGAGAGGATCTAATTGCAGCCTTTGACTACCTAAAGAATGGTTACAGAGAAGACAGAAGCAGATGAACAATGAAAGCATTAGCAGTAAGAGTCAGAAGTTGCTGCTTGAAAATTAGAAAATAATAGTGATAATGAGAGGTGCAACACTGGAACAAGTTGCTCAGAGAGATTGTGGAAACTCTATCCTCAAAAATTTTCCAATCTCCATTGGAGAAGCAACTCTGAGCAAAATAATCTAATTTCGAAGCTTTTCCTTCACTGAGTTTGGACCATGTGACCTCCAGAGGTCCCTACCAATCCAAATATTTCTGATTCTAAAATCCTACTGCTATCTGGTAGGTATAATTGTCCATCAATTTATAGATCCTACTCCTGGAAGCAGACCCGATGAACTTCTATATGCTGTCAGATTATTCCTTAAACCATAAATATTACAATTGTTTACTGTCCCTTTGGTCTCAGTGACCAAGTCAATGCTAAAATATACAACTGGTGAGTTCAGTGTACCTAAATATAGGGTTTGCACACTACATGTGGGAGAATAGATCAGTAGATCTAGTAGAGTCGTGATGTTCAGCTGAACACTTAGTCTACTGAGGAAGAGAGATCAGCAAAAATGAACTGCTGCAAAAGTACACTTTCCTTTCAGCTGGGCAATAGGAAGAAGAAACCTCTGGAAGAGAAAGAGGCTTCCCCTTGCAATCCCTGCCATTCCTTCTTCTGCCTTTTCCACTTGCTAATTCAGCAATAGACAATAGTTTTTTCACCCTAGGAGATAAAGTGGGGAAATGTCGCAAGACAGTCTTTTCTTTCAAGGTAGCAGTGGCATGATGACAGATTTTTAAAGATTTAGCAGCCTATTATCACTGGTTGCTATCTCCATTAGGACAGATAATAAATGGAAATGAAATAAACTCTAATGAAGCCTTCACTTTCTTCTGTCTCAGAACTGGCTGTCCGAAGGATGTTCAGATATCTCTATGCAAAGAGCTATGAGGTCCCAGGTTTCTGGGCTCACTTTCTTCTTTACAAGGCCCATTACACCGATCTGAGTGGTTCATTTGTTTTTCTTGTCACTAAAAGGCTTATATAAAGGAGGTTACCATTACAAAAGGGGGTCACTTGTTTCCTAAATTATGTTCTGATCATTTAATGTCAGCTTAATGCTTGCGAAAGTGGTTAAGACTCCAGATTTCTTTTCCTTGTATAAATGTTGTTACCTAGATAGTCTAGACAAGAAAGTTAATTGTCCAGGAAGGTGTCTAGATTGGCCTAAATACACTGGTTCTTCAAGTGTGAAAATGAGCTCATCTCCAGGGAATACATTTAAACCTCGTGATTTCAATGTCTGTGATAGTTATACTTTCTAGGGAAGAGTCCTTTAGAAGTAAAACAGCAATGTAATAAATAACTCTGTTTGCATAGAAAGTGATTGATATTATTGAAGAGCAGGCAATATTGACAGATAATAATATTTTGATAAATTTGAAAAAGATCCAAGAATGTCTTTTTACAGAGACCATGTTCTCTTCCAACCTTTTCTCATATACACTCTTTGGCTTTCTTATTATTATGAAGATAGCTTTGTTTCCATACCTGAAAGCAAAACTATGTTTGGAAAATTGCAGATGGACTTTTTAGTACATTTGCTTCAGGCTTAACAGATGAAAAACTTCTCTAGTACTCTGTAGGTGGAAATCTGTTTTCACAGGAAATGTTTATTTGGATATGTACAACCGAACCAAAATAAACTAAAATGGTAATAACATTCCATAAGTGTACACATTCTTGATGTTGTGTTTAGAAGGAAAATGGTGAGTCATTGTCATGGTTAAAAACCTGACACAGAAAATTGCTGTGAGCAGACAATGAAGCAACAAATAATTAAAAATTTGAAGATGTCTTTAACAGTAGCTTGATTTCCAATGATATATATCTGTTCTTAAGGTAAATTATAAAATCTTTGTGACAATACTACACATTTCAAAAATCTAAGAAAATTAATTTTGAATAGAGTCTAAAATAAGAACAAGACTGAATATTAATCTTTTTTTAAGGTGCTTCTGTGAATCTGACAATCTCCATCAAGATTTAATTTGGTAATTCAGTTACCCAGAGACTGTGTCCTGTACCATTTCAGCTACTGCTAGCTCTAGGTGGCTCTCTAGAAACATGTGAGTCTACTATGAGTTGTATGTCCCGTTTGTGAGCCCCTTCCTTACAGACCAGAAACCCTGCTGCAACTGGTGCTGTAGTGCAATGGACTACTATTTAAGCACTCAAACCAGTTCCCAGGTGTGTAACACAAAATAAACTTTGGGGAAAATATTTCTATTTTTAGCCTAAAGAAAAGGATAAAACCAGTCTCTCTCCCACAAAATCTTAATACTCTGCTCCTACAAAAGCTACATGTGTAGCTTGTTTTAATTTCATAACAATTATGTACATAGATAAAATCTTTCTTATACTGCAGGATTTCTGATATTGAGACTTAAGGAAAATTATTTATACTTCTCCTCTTTGCATATCTGATAGGATGCTGAAACTACACTATCGGTTTCATATGTGATTCTAGACAATTTTTTTTTTCTGTTTTGGTCATTGCAATATTTGTCTGGCACTAGGTATTTCAGGATTGCAGAAAAAGGAGGTTCCCACTATTGATCATGCATCCTTCTCTAAGCTTATAATACCTCTTACTAAGCTTAGAATACCTTTAAGGTTTCAATCACTGGTTACAGGAGTCATACATCAGTATTAATGTTGCATAAGCTTTCCACTTTTGTTTATTTTTAATTCTGTTTCATAACTGCATTTCTGAAATATTGTTTAAAAAGAAAAGTGCTACAAGACATGTTCCATTGAATCTCTGAAGAAAAAAACAAGCTTCTTCTTTTGGGGCTTAGAGTACTTCTTGAGTTCTTAAAAAACATTTATGAAAAAAATACATGTACGAAGAAAATCTTTCTGAACGAATCATACATTTTGCTCAATTACATATGCCAAGGGGTTTGTTTAATAGAATCTTCTAGCTATCTGATTTGTCCCTCCCTCAGAGCTGTTAAGTACCTGCTGCCTGAACATCCCTCACAGACAGCCATTCTCATCCTCTTCATTTTCTCTGCTGTTCTTCCAATATTTTTACCTAAAAGATGTAGGACATCCTCACCATGATCACACTTGAGAGGGAAGCATGGAAGACTCCAAATCAAGCCTGCAGGCTGGCTGGAAGGCAGATAGCTGTATGCCTGAAACCTCACAGAAATCAAAACTGTATCTGCAGCCTGGAGAGCTTGCCCTGCTGTGCCAGGGCTTCTCAGCCATATCAGAAGACAGCAATGTGACATTTCTATTCGCTCTGCCCTGTCTGCATGCAGGGCATGTTAAAGATGAATTCACAGCCATAGCTTCATATTTTACAATTTCAGTGGTTTGTTTTGGTCATAATCTTAAAAATTGCATATTTGAACTAAATAGAACTTGTTCACAATTCTATTTCATTCCTAAATAATTCCTTTATTATGATGTTGGGTTATTAATAGCCTACTTCCTCACAGCCAGAGCCAGTTGTCAAAAAAGGACTGGCTGGAGCCCAAGGGGCTGTCGCATGTGATGTGCAACTGATTGTGCAATTCAGTTTAGCAGTGAGAGACAACAAGGCAAGTGTTAGTGCGAGATAACATATGCTTTGTGAGTGTTGTCAGAAAGACGGTGACGCCCTGTGCTTTCAACATGTGCTGAATGTTACTGCGCATTAACACGAGCCCTGATATACCTTACAGTGATTAAAAAGCATATAAATAAAATCCATCTAATGAAAAACTGAGAACCTGAAATGTTTTCATGAAGCATTTTCCCTTGAGATGCAGGAGAAACTGAGAAATAGTTAGGTTTCACATTTTTATGTCATGTGTGTATATTTTTTTCTCTTCTACATGCTTCAGATTTTATGCTGCTGCATTTAAGGCTTTGGAATGAGAAAAGAACTATGCCTTATTACCCAGATGTTAAAACTTCTACTTTCAAGCTACAGTACAGAATAAATATTATATTCTACCTAATGATTTTTGAAGTAATTTTAAAATAGTTTGTATAATAGCAGCTGAGCTATTTTTAGGAGAGCTTGTATGACCAAAAAATCCAGTCTATAGCTATTCAAATAATTCTCATTAAGCTTTCTGGTGCTCAAAAAGAGCAAATTTCAAAGATGAACATTTGTAACTGTCCTTAACTTTTAACTGCTTACATAAGCATGCTTCTACTTTGAAGACAAAGTTTTGGTGATGATGAATTTTTGGTGATTAGAATACATTCTAATGTTCATGTATTTATTAATGGAATCCTAGTTAAACATTTGTCTAATCTTTTCTTATGCCTAAAGTAATGTACTTTACATACTTTACATGTATGGAATCAATATTATCTATAGAAAATATATTTTTCCTTGTACTTTTAAACCCCTCAGAATGTTCTCACAAAAACACGGTCATATATATAATACTCGCAGTGAGGGAGGTATGTGAGAAATCATGCAATGAGGATGTGTACAGGGAAACAGCTGCCATTAAATCCCTGGGCCAAGTTCAGAAGCTTAGCATGAGTTGTTCAAAGAGAGGAGCTGGTGATAAATTCCAAAGACAGATTCCCAAATACATTCCTTGTGAAATTCCCAAATACGTTCTTTGTGAAATACCACAATCATTGAAAGCAAAATATAACAGGAAAAAAGAAAACGCAATTGCAAACTCGAGTCACAAGATATTTGAACTAAATTTCTATCTTGTCATAAATCACATTGTCTAGTCACAACATTCTCATGACAATGTAGGTTCATTTTAGACCTGACTGAAAAGCAGCTTATCTCATAGACTTGAGGAAAAATTGCAGTTGTCCACATCAGAGACATATATTCCACCAAATTCTATATTAAAGCAAGTGATAGAATTTCACTACCACAAGTGCATCTGAACTTGTTTTACCAGTAAGTTATTGGGAAATTAAGCCTATGATGAACACCCACCACGATGTATGAACATCCATTAGTCTGACAGCTGGCTCAGAGAACAAAGAGCAAATATATATTGACCTATTTTCTACTGGCAATATATTAATAAAGCCAAACAGCTGCGGTTATTTATAACATTAGAATATGCAAATTAGATTTTCTCATGCCTACAAATGTGCTTGATATTTTACATAATACCCGGAACACGCATTTTTAAAACTCCATACCTGCTGCTCAATGCAAACTTCAGTAATACAACAGCCTTAGGTTTCCTTAATGAGGGAAGCCTGTTTATTCCCTGCTTTACAGGTACATTCAAATAAGGTTTTTCTTTTATAAGAACCAACTAAACTGCACTTCTTCATTGATTTGTACATTTGGAGATGCAGTCTCTTCTGTAAACAGAAATTCAACATCAGGAGGAAACACAGGTGAGTGGTTCCAGATGAGCTGTCATTCCACAGTGCTCAAACTCTGTGTTTCTGAATTATGGCCAGGCATAACAGTTCTAATTTTCCTCTTTTCATTCTTGAAATCACTGAGGTATTGAAGAGCCTCCTATTTTATCAGGATTCACACTTTTTATGCTGCTGTGAATCTGGTTCTAAACAATGCACAACAGCTCAGCATTTTCACAAAGATCAGATCTCCCTTCCCCTTTTATCATTGCAACTCAACAGGAGTATAGAAACATCCAGTTGGCATCGGACCCATGAATCCTGAAGGGCTGTCTGACATCAGATGATGTCTTCTCCATGTTTCAACACAATCAGGCTTGAAAACAAGGCGTATACCTAAAGTTTCTCCCTCAAAACATAAATCTGTTTTGTGGAATCTGAGTGTTTAAAGTTCCAGAGGTTTAGGTTTTATCATCAGGTGGGCGTCCTGTTCTTAAAGGATAGAAAAGTTTACAGTGCATTTAATCATTCTAATCACTCCTCAAGATCTCAACGTATTTCATGACTGTATTTATGTATAACCATAGAACAACAAATTTATCTTAAAATATCTATATAGTTATTTTACATACAGTAAATACTCCTACTTGCAGCACATCCAAACAATGAGGGAAGTTCTAAGCAACTGGTTTTATCGTACAATTTTTAGAAAGTAATCAGAGGTCTCCAAAGCAATCATATATGTCTGAAAGCATCTGTGTCTCAATTAGGTTTAGTTTGTTTAAGCAGTTATTTGTAACTGTTGCACTCTGGCAGACAGATTACAGTGTTTCTTATAGCTCCTAATAGGATGCAACATTAGTACTTTTGAAATAATTCATTTTCCTGTCACCCCTAAAAGTAACATAAAATAAGATAGCAAAGTTACTCCAGTGACACAGCACCTTTTCCTTCAGGAAACCATGTAGCATATCACAAAATGCCTACACAGACTTATGTTGAAAAAATGTCATCATATGTCCAATACGTACATGATTGTTTCCTCAGAGTCTTTCACAGGTCTTAATCTGCATTATTTTGTTCATTCTATAACATTTTTACATGCAAACAGCAGATACACCATTTCATATATAATGTGATACTACATATTCTCTTTAATACCTTTTCCACTGGAACAACTATACAACACGCACACAATGAAAAGGAAAAGAAGCAGTCTCTAGGAAGTACAAAAGTCTCCAATTAGTTTTTATAGTGTTCAGATCCCAGGGTTCTTCCAGTTTTATCTGTACTAAAGAGGTTCTTCGAGTAAAAATTTCAAACGAATGTGCTTTAGCCTACTATCCTTAGAGCTATACATAGTATTACCTCACACACTATTAAGAAATCTCACCACAGTGATTGCTTTTGATCCTTTCTCCTTGTTAGTTCCAACAGCACCACTTTTTATTTTCTTTTTTCTTCTCTGCCCCAAAAGGGAGCTCAAGAACTCTTTGATCTGTAATTGCTCAATGTTCAAGACAGCTGCATTTCTTTTAGACAGATAGTTTTTACAATGACCTCTGTGACTGTGATGTAATGGGATCATCTTCACAGGTAATAATTTGTGGAGGATGTGATGTGCGAATATATGAAGAATATTTTTTTCCTTACAAAAGGATATAGGTGTAGAATAACTCCACAAAGAGAGTTTCTAGAAAGAGCCACAAAAAGCAAAATAATGCTCACTACTGAAATTGTTTGAAAATAAAAAAGCATATAGATCAACTGAAAGGCATATTGAAAATGGATGAAGAAATACTGCAGAGGTGGAACAAACTACACCTCTGTTCCTTCTCTTGCAAGTCACCCTTTTAAATATCCTAATAATTTTAGAAAAGCAGACAAGTCCAAAGAGCTAATAGAATAACTTCACTGTGACTTAAATGATGCAGAAATAGACTACAAAGAAAATAAAACAGATTTGTGCTAGGCTACTTCGGTGGATGACCTCTGAACCACTCACGTTATAGCATTTGCCTCCTCAGTACCTAGCAAGCAATTTCAATGGAGAAGTACTATAATAAGATTTTTCTCCCACACACCAATTATTATTAAACCGAAACAATTCTGTGGGAGAAAGCATGGGCAAATAAGTCACAATGCACTTATATTTACTCTTAGATGTGGGTGGTTTGGCAATGCATGAATATAACAGCCTACAATGTCTATCGCTCCGCGACTAAAAAAACCCTGAAGTTTCTGAAAAGATGGGAAAAGAGTTCAGTCATCACCATTTCAGACATTTATACGTATTAGTCCTTGAAGCTCCTCTAAAACTTCAGTAATCAGCAGCGTCATTTTACAGACACTGAATAAGTTAAAGTGTGATCTTGGCAAAACAAAAGCCCTACATGTGGCACAGCCTGCAAACTTATGTCAAAATCATGTACCACTGGTCACTGGACCTGCATTTTCTCTCCTACTAAACATAGCTATCTCTTACCCAAAGGCAATTTAAAATATCCACAGGAGCATGTGGGCAGGATACTACTTTCTCTCTTAGCTCTGAGGAGTTGTGACTATGCCTATACTAGGAAAGAAAATTCACCAGGTGGTATTCTCTTGCATTGAGGCCACTGCGCAGCACAGCTGGTGTGTCTACATAACTGAAAATCTTTATTCCTCAAAATACTTTGGTGGCATCCAGTCTCCTTGTCGGGAGTGCTAGGTGGCCTGTGCCTATGCCCATGCTAATGATTAAACAGTATGGACAATCAGATGCCCTGACCTAACCCATATCAGCTTGTTGATATTGATGCTACCTGTGACATGCATCCAGACAGATGAGCACAGCAGAGCCTGGTGAACACTCACCATTAATATTGTTAACAATACATCGTGTTTTGACAGATAATTGATTCTACTTAGACCTGTAGGGTTGCATAATTACTTCAGCGGATAAATTACATTAGATTTGGTTGACTCAACCTGACATAAGTGACACTGCTAAAAAAGACAAAACAATAAAAAGGTAAAAAGGTAACAAAAACAAACATAAGGAACTTTGAAGTGCTTATTAATAACTTAGTCATATAGTTGTAGTAGCTCAGCCACTACAAAGGAGTAAGATCTGCTGAACAGGAACCAAAAGGAGAAATTCTTCCAACAGCTCTTTTTCTTTCATTTAATACCACATTTCCACCCATTCAACAGATTTAAAAAACTCTGCTGGTCTCTTAGCTTCAGCATTATCTTTGGACAATAAGCTTCAAAAATCTCACATGTTGGATGATTAGTTCTTTTCCCTAGTTTTAAAATGTATTGCCTTTCAATTTCCATGATTATTTCCTTGTCCTTATGTGATAAGTAGTAAATAGGAGCCACCATTTATCTTGTCAGTATAGTCCAGTATTTTGCAACTCATACGCCTTCTAGTTGTCTTCTTTCTCAAAATATGATAACTGTTTAGTACAATCTCTCTTCCTACACAGCTATCACTGTGTCATTTACCATTCTGGCACCTTCCATGAAATCCACACAGACTTCTGCTAGTCTTTCTTGATTCAGTCTCTTTTCATTTTTAATTTACATAATATAGGAAGTGATTTATGTAAAAGCATTATAAGACCTTAGATAACACTTACGTGAAATGCCTGTGTTTATCTCAAACCTGGCATTTTGGAAGAACAACTCTGCTATTCCTTCCTAATTACATTATCTTGTACATTCAATTTATCCAAGATAATAATATTGACGGATGTAATAAACTCATGGTAATGTATTAAATAGTTGTCCATCAGCAAGTTAATATACCTGCAGCATCAATCCCTCACTGGCAAACTAAAAGCAAAATGAAGTTGCATTTCCAGATAATTATCTTCTTCCCAGCCATGCTTATTCCACGGCCCTTCAACATGATGACTGCAACTGCATTAGTTTGCCAAAGCAGTATAACAGTTTTAGTCTTGACCATAAATATATACATCCTGAGACATCAGATCTAAATCAGACCCGTCTGCTCTTTTATTCAAAACATGATCTCAAATTCAGCTTGTGCACTGGGCTTTCCCACAGAAATGGACATGCTCATGTTCTTGTATCTGAGTCAAGGAAGAAATTTAATAATGCCTTCTTCAGTCCCAAAGTTTTCATGTTTCCTCTGTATTCTTCCAAAACTCACAGACTCATAATCATTTACAAGAGCAGGTATCTCCAGATGCTAGATTTATTTTTTTTTTCCTCAAATGAAGGCAGCCGAGTGCCAGCTAAATATAAGATCCATTTAGCAGCTTCATGCAATAACCCGCATCACCTCAGGTATGCTAGGATAGCATTTCTGAAAGAACTATATGCAACACCACAGGGCATCGAGTTGCAGAGAATATAGATTAAAACACCTAAAAGCTAATTTGGCACTTTATATTGAGATGCTACTCATACCTGCAGGAACTCTTAACTTGAAAAGTATGTTCTTCATTCACCATTACTTCTCCTTCAACTAACCTGGCCTAATATAGGATTAACCAGTTTTGCTTAAATCTCAGGGCTTTCGATTGTAAAGTATCATTTCAGGTACTAATATGGGAAGGGAATAATACAGCAGTTTCAGCAAAGCATTCAAGGTACTAATCAAGAAGAATTATTTCAAAAAAAGCCAACTTTTTTATTTCTAAAGAAGTTTCTTTTCACAGTTTGTACCTTAAGGAACATGAAAGCCAAAGCTGAAATATTTTTTAAATTGTCATGACTCTTGTTTTCAATACTTTCATTCCAGAGATATTTTGAAGTTTGCACACACACACACAGATACACACACACTTGTGAGTGCAGACTCATATAAATATTAATTCTAATTCAGTGTGTTAATAATAAGTTTTTCAATGTTGAATTTGCAATTCAATACATTTTGAGTTCTCATTCAATTTTATTAAAACTAAATATTGTATTATACTAGGTTTTAATTACTTGACATTATGTAGGTTAGTTCAATTTCTTACAGTAACTACTAATATATTCATCTACTTTGCTCAAAAATCCATATATCACAAAAGAAAGCTTTCAAAGTCTGTACACCAATCACCCACTTTTGTGAATACTTGTAAACTCATGTATCTGGTCACCTTTTTTTATGTAAGAAAACTTACTATTCAAAGCATGTTAATCATTTTAGATAATCTCTTCAACAATTAGTTCCAAATACAAATAGAGCTGCTATTTATTGCTAAGCTTTGAATTTGACACTGCAAAACACTTTAAAATGGACATGGACACATATCCACATGGACAACTTGAAACTGGACAGCTGTTGCATCTCACGAAAGAAAAAGGATGTGAATAGAGAGATATTTCTTGTTAGGTTTTGAAGTTGCTGAGTAAATCAGTATTAAGAATCTTCTTCTTAAATTAAATAAAATTCTATTTAAAGAATCTGTACAATGAATGTTTCAACCATTTGATCTCTACACACTTATCTACTTCTTTTTTTTTAATAGCCATAACTTAATTTATATTGTGCAATAAAATCTAAAACACATTTTCTCCTCACTGTGGCTTTTTCAATTTCAAATAGTGTTATTCATCATCAGCTTCAAATGACAAATCAAGTAACATTGTAGTCCTTGTCATTGACTGCCCTGTATATAAAAATCTTTTTTCCTTGCAGGTTTTTGAAGACTCCTTGCTAGTATAAAGCAAGTTGTACTTGTAAATGTATTTTATGTTCCGGATAACATGGTGTCGGCCAGTCTTAGAGGAAGAATGGAAACCACTTGTCACTGGCAGAGCTATGGGCAATCTACTGAACCTGCACAATTTCCTCCAATTACATTGCTTCTGAGTGACTGGCAAACATTTACTCCCCAAGAAATGTATCACATGCCAAAAAATGAATAGGAATTAGTCATTGCTGATATTTAGTAACTGTTTACCAAACCTGTGAAGTTCAACTTGGGCTCCTATAGCAACTCTCCTTAGTAGCAGAGTTACATATCCACATGCCCTTCCTACATTCATTAGCAGGGCTTACATCATAAGTGTTAGACCAGCTTTAGATCTCTATAATTAGTTTTTTTCTTTATTCCTTTTTCCCTTCTCTTATATATATATATATATGGTTGTGGTTTGTTTTTTTTTTTTCACCCTGGGCACTACAAAGAATTTGGTGTTTACCTAACTCTTTCTACCACAAGCAGTCTTTTGAAATCAATTCTATAATTATGTTAGTTGCATCTTTTTTAAGATCATAGGCTTCAGCTAAATGTTTGAAGGCAAACACAATATGCTACTGTGCACTCCAGAGCACATCACAAAGAGGCTGTGATTTCCCTGAGGCCGGTACGTACTAATGCTTTATAATCATAGGCTCTGTCTAGAAAATAAGTTTTTAGGCATAATGTAAGCAGTAATTACTGCAGGTAAGCTCATGACCATGCACTTCAAGGCATCTAGAAATGTAAATTTAAAAAAGTAGCTAAAAGAAGAGAAAATGAATGACAGGCAAGAGAACTGAGTATAGGTTGAGAGCAAAAAACAATTATCAAACATGCTTCCACCAATGCAGAAATAACTAGAAGAATTTGGGAAAACTGTTTCCTGCCCTATAAAGGAGAAGAAACAAAATTTCATTCTAATTAATAAGGGAAATGGTATATTAAAAATTACTTTTTGAAAAGTTAAAATGAGAAACTGCAGGAAAAATCACATTGGGGTTTCAGAAGTGAAATTTGTTCCCTGCATTCTGGTTGCTTGGTACATGGTTGACCTCTGGAACTGGCCTTTCTAGCACTCTCCTTATCAGTATGTGAGAAGACAGGCAAATGTGACAGCATGGTTATCCCACACAGCTACCATCCAGAGCAAGGCTGTTGAAAGCCAGCAATGCAAGCTTCCTTGTGACTGCCACATCCCAGCTCATAAAACACGTTCAGTGAAACTCAGAGCTCGAAAATGAAAAGAAAAATCCGAAGGGATTTCACATCTCTTGCCCATACAACTGTGGTGTTTATACAGCTTATGTTATAGCTGGTTAGCCAAAAGCACTCATGATTACCTTTTAAAATAAACCAGATGGTTACTTCCTATACACTGCATGCTTTCCAGTTTGCAGGAAAGATTGTCACTTTCAAAGGCTATTTCAAACCTACGGGAGAACACCTCTCAAAGACATATTTATAATTATATCCATAAATCCTGCAAAAACAGCTGTTGAAAGGATGGTGCTATTTGGCTGAATTCCTATCTGTTTTAATAGACATTTTCTGCATTAGTTTTACACATTATGTAGACAGTTTATCATCATCATCATTCATAGATATTTAGCCCGTTTCCTGTGATGTTTTCAAAAGACGTTCAATTCCCAAGAGTAGGATGATTAAATGATGCAAAAGGATTCAAAATGTGGCACTCCAGGATATTTCAAAGATCTTAATTGAAGCTGTATCTACAGGTTTGACTCTCTGATACCTGAGCCTCATGTTGCTACACAAAATTTAATTCTACTGTCTGGCTCTTCTGTTCTCCTAATTAAACATAAATCTACTAAAACAAACCAATTTCATTACATCATTTATTATATTTAAAGGAAGAAGACAATTCTTTTAAGATTATTTTGCATTTTTTCTTTCCATTTTAGTAATTTTTTTCAGATTAAATATACCTTTATCTTTCTGCAATTTAAAATTGTGTGTCAAAAGATATATTCTTGAAAGTTTCCTTATAATTTCTAAGTGGCAAATTGAAATATAGGGACATTGAATACCTAATTCTCAGTGCGATATTTAAAGTCATTCCTGTTAGGATGCACTGGGCATCCTGACTGTTTTTATCTTATAATAAAGTTGACAGAAGGATGGAGAAATCATGTATTATTCTATACCTCCATTGGAAATCAAAGGACAGCAGATTCTTCCCCACTTTTGTTTCAATATCATAACCACAATCTCTCTGATTTAGAAGCTCACCTTCAACAGTGCTTAGTGCTGACCGGATTAAACGAAGGTACATTTTTTGTTTATTTTGCTCTGCTTATCTTATCTCTGACTTGATCAAATATTTTCAGTGATATCCCCCTTGTGCCTGAACATTGGATGATCACAGACCTCATGTCCTGCCAAAAAGCATATAAAGTCTTTTCCTTTACTGGTCTATTTGCACTATACACAGTAGGATCTACCATGGCAGGCTGGGCGTATCTGTGGTAATCAGCTGGCTTTGCCTTAAATGAAAAAATGGATAAAAGCCCTCCAACCAGCTGCCACAGTGCATGGAGCACCTGTCCTCAACTCCCATAGGTTCAGAAAATGTTAGCAAGTACACAGGTATATATTCTACAAACATCCTAATTTTGAATTCAGTGGATGTATGCCTGTGTGTTTAATGTCCATTTAGCAGTGAGCTCTTCAAGGGCATGCTTCCAAATTTCATCCCTACTCAGGCATCACTAAAAACCTGGGCTATTTCCCAGCAACACTGTTCACAGGTACCAAGAGTGCTCTCACACTTCTGCATTATATGGCAGAGAAGATGCAGTGTGAAAGATGATAGCAGAGCTAAAATCAGCATTACTGCTTTTCCCACAGTGGTAAGATGATTTGAGTTACAATAGATTTTGGAGGTGGGGGGTTTTTTGTTCTGTTTTTTTGTTTGTTTGTTTGTTTGTTTGGAGGGGGGGTTGATTGTTTTTTGGGGATTTTTGTTGGGATTTTTATTTATTTTATTTTTCTATTTGCTTATTTAATTTTTAATATTTATTTATTTTTTAAATCAGACTTCAGATCTGTTTTCCATCTGGTTTTGTCTGCTTCCAGTATCTAGAGATCAGAGTGATCTCTAGATATATCAGAGTGACCACATCTACATCACATGAAGGACATAGCAAAGTGCCCTCCTCATGAATATTACTAGCATCTATTAGGGTATATGCAGATTCTCATGGGACAGAAATAATTTGCTGGTGGTGAAAACCTCGAAGGAATCCAGGCAAAATATATATGGTTTTACGGGGTCTGTTGTTTACAGAGAAAATGGTAGAGTGTAATTACATGACACTGTACATATCACCCTAAGGAATTTCAGTGACACAGAAATAATTAATAAAACTTTCATATCGTTGGAGAAATTTTCAGCATTTCACATATGCTGTCAAAAGCAAGCCTGTTTAACTCCACACGAAATAAAAAACTACTATATGCAGCTTAAAGATGTTCTAACTGTAAGTCACACTCTCCTATTGCTCATAAAATAACTTGATTCTGGTTTTCCCCTCACTCTTGGACTTTGAACAAGACAGATATAAATCATCTGGTTAAAAGAAAAAGGTAAGTATTACAGGAAGCAGTTTGTGTTTGTTTTCTTATTTTTATGGGTTGATGGGAACAGAACTTTGCCAAAACAATTCAAGGAAACCAAAAAGTACAAATATTACTTAGTCTTACCATCAACACTAGGAAAATCGTGTGAGATACTAATAGCTACTGGTTAATTGACTATAATTTATTGTTGAATGAAATCTGTAATAGTCCTGCTGTCCAGAACATCTTGCCAGCTAACGTAGGTAAAACTGTACAACTCCCAGCAGCAGATGTTTAATAAAAGATCAGATGATCTTTGTTCTGCCAGGTTCTGGGATGTCAGGCTCTTCAACCTCTGGCCTCAAAGGTATCGCTGTAACAATTTTAATTACTGATAATTTACTGAAGTTCAACTGGAAAAATGACACAGAGACTGTCAGTTCAATAACAATAAAAGACAAGCTTACTTACAAAACAAATGTAATGAACAATTTCTTCTTAGGAGAAACCCTGCTGCCTAAAGTCTACAATTCCAGATCTCAATCCGAGGGAATTGAAAATGCATTTGCATGTCCAGGGATGACTGACCTGGACACACCAGGTAGCAAAGATTTTGGGTCACCTTTTTTTGCTGAAGATTATCACATCTGGTTTTAGTCATTAATACTAAAAATGTTACACTTATTGGCATTTCATTCTTTGCCTGTGGAATAACAGGCAAAAAATAGCATTTACTGAGCTATTTCAAAACCTTTGAATAGATTTTGGTGGGATATTTGTATAGGTATTTGCACAGGTATTTGCAAAATTTGGGACAGTCAAATCTATTAGTGATTTTAGGTCAAACTGAAAAATAATTGTCACCATAAATGGAAAAAAAACCCAAAACAAATAAAATTCCACAACATTGCAGTTGATTCAATGTTTATAGAAAGTTACTCTGCATATCTTTGCAAAGATGACTTTACACTACTAATGTAAACCAGTCAAGGAACTTATATCTTCTTAAATTCTTGTGAGTCAGAGTATTTTGGAGGGAGAGGAAAAAGAGACAGGAATGAAAAGCTCATTGTTGTTTTTTGTCTTGCAGTTTAAATCACCCAAAACTGGGAGAAATCAATCCCATTTCTACTTGAAGAAATATCTGAATATTTTTTAAAATGCAACAACTTCAATAGGACAGTTTCTAAGAAATTCTTAAGTGCATAGTCTGTAGAAGACTGATTAGTCTCCCAGGATAAGTCTCCTATGGAAAAATGGGACAGTCTTGAGTTTATTTCTAAAGCAAGAAAGGATGGATTTTAAATCTGTCTCCTACATCCCACCTGAAAATTCAAATCACTGAGCAGAGGACATGAAGAGAATGCAATCTCCTTCTCTTCTATTTTTTGAAGGACATCTGTGCTCAAAGGTATGTTCAGATGAACTAAAAATAACAGTAATCTATCATATAGCAATAGTTGGGAGTGTTTTCTCATTAGTGGGTACGCTAGACTTGATTTTGATTTTTCTTTAAGTTCACACAAGTCTCGGAATTCCAAGCAAAATTCTTCTATTGAAGTATTTCAGATGAACATGTGTGTGGGGAATACTCAGGCCCTGTACCCCTATTTCTTCTCTTAAAGAAGGAAGCATGATATGGATGGTAAGCAGGGTGTGGGACAACAAAGCAACACATATTCCTGTTGACATATTAATGTTGGGAAGGGCGATCAGGAAAAAAAAAAGTGTAAACAGAATGTTATTTAGAATTTTTTTATTATTTATATTAACTTTATGACGTTTGACCTAGAAGGTTTCAAAATGCAAAGCAAGGTAAATATCAGCATGGACTAAGTACAGCATGTTATGGTCCCCTGCTAGATTCATTTAATGCATGGGATAAAAATGAACAGGATAGAAGATGCTGGGATGCCCAGTATTCTCCCAAATGCAATTAAATCATGCCTTTGTGAAATCTATTGCAATAACATACATTGATAATTTATATAAAGATGGATTTAATTAGATTTCAGTATCTTTTCATAAAGTCTAGCAACTAGGAGAATGGGGTAAATGCTAGTTCAGTGCAACAACATGCTAATTCCCTGAGAAGCACAGATTTTTAGGAGCACTCTACAATTACTATGCAAACTTAAATAAATTCTTACCAAAACTGGTCTCTCTAGCTTGATACTCCATTTTCAGAATATGTCATGCTGTATTATTTAAAGAATTATAGAAATTATGAAAATATTCTTGGTACAGAAGCAATTAGACAAAGTTGCATTTTGACAATCTGAAAAGCTCCAGAAAATGCATGAGATAAACAAAAAATTAAAATCTGATTTATGCAATGCATTAACAAAACTTCATTTTCTTGATGAATCACAATGCAGCTAAGATCTTCTAAGTGGTATTATAAAAACAGAATAGAATAGAATAGAATAGAATATTGTTCTATTCAGAATAGAAGTATTAACTACTTCTCCAGGAAATCTATCTATGGTTTGACCATCCTTTTTGTCAGCAATGCTGACTCCTGTCAATCATAATCACATTTCAGGGTCAAATAATAAAGTAGGCAAATAATATCTAAAAAAAGTAATGTAAAGATCCTCTTCCGTTTACAACTGAAAATCAAAACTTAGTAATTTGATTTACCTCAAAATATTTAAGTTGAACTCCAGAAAGAGTTACTATCAGAATCTTCTGTTGGGAAAGAAACAAGTTGTGTTAAATTAGCCCACAATTTAGTCTAAGTGTGATCCTTTCTGACACAAAACTTTAAATAGGTTCATCTTCAGCTGTACAGTAAAAAATGTTTTTGAGAAAGATGTTTATATTCAGTATAGAAACTGTTACAAGTGACAATTTTTTGAAGCTTGCAAAGACAAAAAAAAAAGAGAAAATTTAACCAAAAATGCAACAAATTATTGGTGTTTTAAGAACAGTGCAAGTAGGCATACAAATAGTGTGGATTGCAGTTCATTCTAATCAATGAAAATAGCTAGGCCTAGCTCTGATGTTGACCACTGCTTTTAGAAATATTAACAGTATTCAGTGATTTTAAAAGACTTAAACAATATTTAGTTAATGTCTGACAATCTGGTATCTCATTTAAGTTGCCTTTTCTAAAAGTACTGGAAGAGGCATTTAGTTTACAAAATGATTCTGTAATTTCTGTCACATTTCTTCTCAAAATCTATAGAATCCTATATCCTTCTCCATGTTTCCCAGGTAACGAGGACAAAAGTTTTTCTCTTTATTTGTTGGGGCAGGAATTCTCACCCATCACAATGTATTTTTATAAGTCTACTTTAACAACAGACACCGGTGATATTAATGAAATCAAAATTATTTTGCAATGAATTCTGCCTCTGAAATTATCTCTGTGGAGAATGTCCATCTGAAGAGAAATGATATACAAAGTTTCCCTTTGTGTGTATACAAAGCACACATAGTCTGACCTTAAACCTTCTCAAAAGAAGGTTTATTGAGAATTAAATCACCGCTAAGTTTGGGTGGCATTCACTAAGAAGTAGTAAACTACTTCTTAATAAGATCTGATTATTTTGAAAAAAAATTCTATTACAGGTAAATATTGTTAGTGCACCCTAAATGTTTATTTTAAAGCCATCTGGATGCTTTTTTTAATATCAAGATTCTTTTCAATAGTCATCAAATTGCAATCTGTTCAAATACTAGCTTCTGCCTACATGGTTCCTTTTGGATACTATGCTATTGGCTGTGACAGACAGACCTCCAGTGCAGTAGAGCACATAGAATCACTAGGATATTTTCATTAATATAATTGGGAAATCTTCTTTTAATTTAATACAGGTTTAATTTCCACACTTCATGGACCTATCAAACATTACTCTATGGTCTTGTGCTTTGTTGAACTTTGCAATACAGCCACTGAAACACTGGTCTATACAAATGAAAACATTTTTGTTTCACTCCTTTTTGATGCACAAACCTTACTAGGTAGTTCCAGTGCAGAGCTAAGAACCACTTAAAAGTCAGTAAATGTGTTCAGCAGAAACCCTTTAGTTATATCAGCCTGGTTTGAACCATCTGTTGTCTTCTCTCTCCACACCTTCATACATGTTTACAGGATCTCCTAACTGCTATGATTCATGAACATCTTTTCATGACCATACAGATTTTCTTTTAGGTGCTCCAAACCTAGCTTACACAAAATGATTCAGAACTACTGATTTTAAACAGAGTAAATAAAAAAAAAAATCAAAAGAGAAGTAGAATTCATCCTTCATTAAGAAACTTGTTTCCTTGAGCATGGTTGATGTTCATGTTCCCACAAATGCACAGATTGGTACTTCTATATGTTTTCAGACATTTCTTGATATTGCCATGTCACAATCACAATTGGCACCTGCACTTTAGAAAGATGGCGAGTGGTTTATAGTCTCATTATGATTGACAAGAGAAATGCAACTCGTTTGGAATTATGTCTCCATAAAAAGCAACCTAAACAAAAAACACAAGTTATCATCAGTTTTTCTAATTCTTGATTAAACATTTCTGCAAGCTAACAAAGTGAATGCAGATGCAAAGGTTTCAACTTAATGAGTCAGATTTGTGGAGATCGTCTTTCAAATTTCTTGCTTCTGGCAGTTGTTTGATGCTTTCATTCTTTTCATGGTAAAGAGAAAAAGAACTATAAAAGACATTTACAATCCACCCGCTAAACAGATTTACTCAGAAGAATAAACAACTTGTTAAAGTTTAGCTATCCAGATATGAAAAATTAAGCTGCCAAAGCCACTAACTAAATGTTTTACCATAAGACTGAGCTTGTTGTTTAATCTTCATGAGATTTTGAGAGAATTTTTAACAATGTGGTAAAAAAAAATTTAATGTTAATGTCACAATTCATACCCAGCTCCTATGTTTTGTTACTGTGATATTTCATTCCCTTCCCCCCACCCCAGTTCCTTGGGATGTACTATGATCTGAGAAATTCTCATTAGGCTTCAGCCTTGACAAACAGCGCCTGGGTTAAGCTCTTCTTGAGATTATCAGAAACACTGTCTGTTCCTAGGAACTAGTGCGTCTAACAAGCTCTTGTTTTTTAACATACAGCCTTGGAAATTTATTTTTCTTGTCTGAATAACAACCCAAGCGGAATAACATTTTTGTTGTCAAACTTTCAAAGTTACTACCCCTTATTGGGTCCCAGATGAAAAATTATTGTGACTAAAACCCACTGTCTTGTGGCCCTATAAACAGCAGTCCAAAGTGAGACCCTTTGAGCTCTCCTGGACTGCAGCGGGCTTCGATCAGCATCTCCCTCTGAGCAGGATGCCTCTCAGAGCCAGTAAGCTCTCAACTTTGCTAGGCTTGGAGGACTGGCAAATGAAGAATTTTTATGTATTTTCTTCTTATTTATCATCATGGGAACTCAAGGACTAATAATCAGAGTTGCATTTTGCAGGACTTTCTACAGAAAAAAATAAAAAAATAAAAATAGCTACTCCATGAAATGAAACACATAAGATACAGGTGAGATGTCACCTTCAAGCTAAGATAATCTTAACCTTTTCTTTCACCTAATGTGAACTAATACATGAATTTGGAGTGTTATCATAACACTACCAGACTCAGCATTATAATGTAAATTTTGTAAGGAGATAAGTGTTTTTTGAATCTTTCATCCATCAAATTCACCATGAAAAGAAGGTAATTATCACAATTTTTCCTCAAATGTCAGAAATGGTTATTTTTCCCTAGCTAAAAACTACACTGACACTGTGATTCAAAACCAACCGGAATAAGACTTCATAAAACTTTTAGGATCTGTCTCCTTTTTATTAAAAAAAAAAAAAAAAAAAAAAAAAAAAAAAATTAGCCACATCAAAATACACAACTTTACTTAATTTTTTAAAGGGGAAGGTTATAGTCCTATACTGACACTCTTTTTTTACCAAATTATCCTATAAGTCTTTAAACGGGAGACCTTTCATACTGTGTAAGGGCACTTTCGAGTATGTTGGTGTCTGAAACTTCTCTGACTACATAACTTCCTGATGGCTGTAACACCTGGTCCTTAGCCTTGTCACTATATTATAAACCCACATCATCTCAAGGGAGATCAGGTGTTAGGCTTAATGGCAACCCCCAAATTTGTCTGCAGAACACATAAATACAGGCACATTTATCTTTATCCAAATAATTATTGACTAAAAATATTCAACAAGCCATCAGAAAAAGTGTGCAGAAAAAGCAGCTAGTTTAAGTGATGAAGAAGCCTTATTTTATTCTTGGTCCACTCAATGATGAAAGGTCTTATCAAAAAGACTTCACCCTGTTAAATTTCACTAGGAGAAAAAAACATAAATCCACAAATATTCAGAGACCAGCAGGTGAATTTTACACTCACCTGATAAGACCTCTCACAGGGTGACCAATTGTAGATGTGTTTTCTTAATGATGGGAGTTGCTTGATTCCCCATGTAACACAGCAAGCCTGCTATAGAAGTTACAATGAGCTAAGCAGTAAGTGGAGAAAGTTACTTTGGGGAAAGGAAAGAATGGTATATAACTCAAGAGTCATCTCCATTTATCAGTCTCTCCATGTGCAGTCTCTCCTACAGCTTAATACTGAAAGCAGTAGCAATTAGGGATAATTAGACTTTTCTCAACTTAATACAGTTTCAGTCAACAACACACAGTTAAGCTCTACGCCTCTTTTTTGATTTGCATTCATATTGACAAGTCAGCTTGTCTCAGGAAAAAGTTAGCATTGTCCAGGTTGTACAATAGGTCTTTAAGTCATTTATGTAACTTTTCATTACTACCTCCCCCTTTAGTTTATATTCCCGAACTGGTAAATTTGTATTTCAAGATTTGTATTTCAAGACAGCTCTGGTAAAGCTGAAGGTTCCTAGGAATCAGCATATTAATGGAAAGACAGTCAGCTAAAATAGAAGGTTATCCAGTTCCATACATCTTCTGAAATTTTTTAAATCACCATAAATGGTCTCAGGTTGGCCTACTAATAATTGATTAGATTTTTTTTTTTGTTTTACAGTTGGCTTTAGTTATCTTCCATAACACTGATTCCTGGTAAAAAGTTAAAAGGAAGACACCAAACTTCATTCATGACAGAGTACATACACTTCCAAAAATTCTCTGGAGGTTTTACAGTATCAAAAAACATTGTTTTGTAGGACACATAATGGGAATCTTTGCTGTTTATCTAAAATTATCCATTACAATACTTGGACACGAGCAAGTCTGCCTTGTTATCTTGGTGGTAAATAAAATGGGCAAGTAGTTTCAAGGACAAGAAAGGCTGGTAAAATTTTGTGGAGATTTTCTGGGAGGATATACATGGAACAGATAGATTCTCTTTGGGTAATTTTAGGTAATGTTAGGTAATTAGGTAATATTACCTATAATTATTTTAGTAAAAATTGGGTAACAAGAGAACATTGATCACAAAAGCCTTGTTCAGAGCTTAGGAAACCGGCATTCACCTCTGGGAAAGAAACCAGTAAATGGCTCATCCATTCATATTAAAACAGACATGAGAAATGTAGCTTGTCAGGGTTTACGCAAGCATAAAAACTGACCTTCTAAAAGCAAAGCCTACTTACAGCCTCGTCGTTAGTTGGCAAGTAATAGTGTGAATAGACTACATATTACATGGGTTATAACTAACTCACAGACAGAAGGAGTTTTTTGTTTATTTAAATTTTTAGTTACCTTGTAGGCAACATAATTGCAAAGATATTATTAAGGAAGAAATTGCAGCCCCTGAATAGGACATAAATAATTCTCTAAATTTCCACAGCTACATAGTTCAGCCAGATAATTCTCATTAGTACAGTTCTGGAAAATATATATATACTCTCACTTTCCCCATGCAGTATTACTGTAATTATTTTGCTTACAAAATAAATATATGTAAAATAAGGTATATGTGAGCTAGTCATACTTCATATCAGACATTTTCACTGTGCATACAAACAAGTTATACACTAAAATAAATAGATGGCCTAGGAGGTTTGTAAAAGGGTGTACAGCTTTCTACCTGTAGCTTACCACCAGATTCATTATTAAATACAGATTGCAAATCATTACTATTTGACAACTGTTAGTTTGTCCAACCTTTATCCTATTTTCTAATGGGCAGATGTTGTCAGGACCAAGATCATTAAAGTCTGTACTAGATATTATCCTTTTTCAATCTTAGCAGAGAAATCAAGAACAGAATGCAATATTTAGTCTTTTTATTGTCATTGCTGTCAAAGAGAAAACAGGAGTAAAATCGTTTTTGAAGCAAAATAGAGAAATTCTTATGTGCTGAACTACAGATGTATAGTCTGTGGATATATCATTTGTGTCTTCAAGACTAACAAACAGCTTCTGTCATAAGGAATTACATGATATAAAGTGCTTAAAGATGGGCATACTGTCTTGCATTTTATTACATCCATGGTATCTGTGGTATATAGTATCTGCTGTTTAGATTTCCCTCAGGATTTTACATCACTCCCAAAAATAGAGCTGCCAAAAATGGCAGCAAATACTCCAGAGAATAAAAGATTGAATTTTGCAGTTGGCAAGTTAAAAATTAATTTGATTATTTTCTGGACTTTGGCACTTTCAATCAGAAGGTGGGTGGTCAAGTAACTTCACTAGCAAAGCTATTAATTCTCTGACATTCTTTTCATTGGTACAGCTTCAACCTCTGTGACAAACATTTGATTTGTACACATACACGATGCTGTTCTTGTATCAAAAGTGCTGTGCCAACGACACATGCAAACCACTATAAATTGTTTATTAAATATTTAATCCATTAGCAACCAAAAACAAAGCTCTGAGAGGCACATTGCTTTTAGGTTTTGTGTGGCTACTCTTATATAGCTTGAGAGTTGTTGGAATGAATTTGCTACCTCTGCATGCCAGCCAAGAGCAAGCGGCAGATTCATCGCAATCCTGAATGAGAAAAGACTACAGAGAAAAAGACAAACAGCCCCAAAACAAAGGCTTTTTTGCACTAACAGTAAAAGTATTTAAAAAACAATTGGAGAAGAAATAAAAAAAACCCCACCACCACCACCACCAAAAAAAGCCCAAAAAAACCACGTCTTGAGCTATAAAGTGTTTTGATGATTTTATAGCTTGCTCATATTTGTGCCTTGCAGTTCCACCACAGAATATTTGCACAAAGTTAACCTCTTGAATAAGTACATTTTCAGATAAACCTTCGAATAACAAAGGGGCAACAGGCAATGTTTTTATACTACGCTTTTTCAAATAAGCAGAGTGTATGCAAACCATGTGATATTTCGTATTTTTTGTAATCCATTGTGTCTATAGCCATCATGTTTGGACTACTCCATATCATTCCAATTAAAACACCTCTGGATTTATATGTCCTTTCCCTTAAAATATATGCAGTTATTCAAGAAAATATGATGTTAACAGTATCATTGACAAATAATTTCTTATAACCATAAATTCATACAATGTTAACAAGACACACTGTATAGCATATGAGAAGAGATTCCAGAGTATCTGCCTCAACCTCCTGTTTCATAGTCTCTAATGTACCATTTAACTATTTATTTCACCATGATATGTAATATAAGGCTATTCAAAGGTCTTTCAAGGACCTGTAAAAATTGTTTCCCACTGTCTATCATTTACAGGTGTTAAATAAGAACCATTGGTTGCAATGTTATCAATTATATCAAACTACAAAAGCTGCAAATCACTCCCTGCCCATATTTAGGTTAAGGTTGTGTCCTGTCTTTTTTGAACCCTTATCTCCATCCTGTCTGGTTTAGCCAGTTGTTTGACTTTTTCATTTCAGATCTCCAAATGCTGCAAGGACAACAAAGTCATATAGGCTGGATTGTACTGTGCCTATAGAAATTATTAAAATAGAGGATATGAAATGGGCATGGAGGTTTCACAAACCACACTTGCAAAAACAATAATGTGCTTCTCACTGATAACTTTGAAAGATCCTTATATCTGAAATAAACTTCTTAATTCTTCAGTGACTTGGAAATTGAAATATTTGTATGGAAATCACAGTCACTTGTCCTTGTGAGTGTGATTCTGATAAGACAAAATCCAACGTTTCTTGAACTGAAGCCTCAGCAAAGAAGTTAATTAATTTTCTAATTCAGCATAGAAATGGAATATAGTAACATCTGTACCACTTCAGGGTTTTTGTGCCAAGCAGGCAAGTAATTTATCAGATGCGGAAAATGTCTGTGTCTGTCTATCTGTCTGTCTGTCTATCTATCTATCTATCTATCTGTCTATGTTTGTCTATATAAATTTGCAGAAAATCACATATTACCAAAAACACATATGACCCCAAAATGGCGTTTCTTTAAAATAATAATAGAAAGCACATCTCTTTTACATGTTGTTGAATTTCTAAAGAATTACAATCTTTTATCAACAAATTGGTTACCATGGATATTTTAGTAAAAATACATGTCCCTTTGTATTTTACAAGTTATAGGAGAAAGAGAAGAGTTAATTTTGATCAAAATATTTTTTAAGCAGTTCCATAATGCTGAATGATGGAAACTCCTGACAGTGTCTGCATGAGAGATTACCTAGAGTAATTTATTAGAATTGTGGTTTAAAATAAATTAGAATTTGGGTTAAAATAAACATTTGCGTTTCAATACAGAAATTTAAAAGGAAAAACTTAATTAAATTTCGTCTCAAAGACTGCTTTAAAACTTAACAAGCGAAAACGAATATTCAGATTTCCTCTTCCATTAGGGATAAGAAATTTCCCTTAGAGGGAGAAAATTCCTTGACACTATTTTTAGGGCAGCATTTCAGGCCAACGCAGAAGAGCATAGACTTAAGTCTTTCAGAACTACACCCAATTAAAACTTGGATGTGTATTTCATACATTTGCTATGGTGCTGACATGATCAAGCTTCACTCTAGTACATTACCCAAGTTTCTATTGCTAAGTCATCTTCACTACTTAGGTGAGCTCATATGAGAAGAAGTATATCCTCTTAATAGCGAATAATGAAGGAGTAGTCACGTGCTCCTCTGTGTACGCAGGGAGATTTTGCTATGCATGATTAAAACTAGAAAAAAATGGCTCCAGATAAGAGAGACATTTCTTCAAAACAAAACAAACCAACCAAACAAACAAAAACAAAAACCAAAGCAAAGCAAAACCCCATTCCTCAGGAGAGGGCAGTGAGTAAAGATGGGGAGAGTTTTTGGCTGCTGACCAGGTTCAGCCCACCATACCTTTCTTCTTTTCTGTAATAGCATTTATTTTCTAAGCTAGGACCAATTTAGCAATGATTTACACCTGAGCTTATCTTTAAGTGATGCATATGCACCACATTAAAACACTTCTAAATAGACACCCATATTTCCATCCTTGTCCCACAAGAAGAAAGATGGTGGCCATATTAAAGTACACTCGCACAAGAAAATTATTGTAGGAAAAACCCCACCCAACCAAGAGTAGCAAAAATAAACTCTATTTTGTCCTTTACTCCTAATGAGATTTCTTCTGAAAATAAAAATTTTTAACTTCCTTATAATACTAAAAAACCAAAATAAAATCAATGTCTAAAATCAAAAAATACCATAGAATCATAGAATCCTAGAATGGTTTGGGTTGGAAAGGACTTTATCGGTTGTCTAGTTCCGAGCAACCTGCCATGGGCAGGGACACATTTCACTGAATCAGGCTCCTCAGAGCCCTGTCCAACCTGGCATTGAACACTTCCAGGGATGGGGCATCCACAGCTTCTCTGGGCAACCTGTTCCAGTATCTCACCACACCCACAATAAAGAACTTCTTCCTAACATCTAATCTAAACCTACTCTCAATTTAGGTTGGCATATGGTTTTTAACTGAAAATTAATTTAGGCATTGGCTTTTTATTTCCTACAGTTTTATCACAAATATTTTTCAATATTAGCTGCTGTTTCTGGGGAAATCAGCAAATGAAGACAGGTAAACATGCTGGTTGCCAGGATTGTCTAGGGAAACAAATCCCCAAGTGAACTGTCTGCAGATCTTTCCCCACACTGAAACTTTTCAGTATCTGCTGTAACTACCACCAGTGTACCACACCACCACCACTGCTTTTGCTGAGAGGAAAGTTGCTCACTGCTGTTCTTTACAGAGTATAACTACCCCTGAAACACTGAAAAACCCTTATGGGAATGCTGCCTCAACAGCACTGCTTCCAGGAATCGAAGGGAAGAAAAATATATTTCTAGATATGGAGAACAGGATTTACTATTTTTTTTTAAAGGAGAAAAGTGGATACCAAGACCTTTTTTCCCCCAAAATGTAAATGCCAACTTTTGGACATCTGCCCAATTTCAAACACTTAAAAAAATGTTCGAATTTCAGAATATATTGAAGACTCATATCCGTAGTCAGGCCTCCTATATATGAATTGAGTGTCTGAAAGCCTTCTTATGACTTGTTGAGAAGAAAACCCCAGGTTAGATGAAATCAGAGTAAGGATAAAGTTTTAATCCTTGAGTATGACCTCAAAAAAATCCTTTGCATTTCTTATTTTAAAAAAGCAAAATAAAATTCCATTTTATTTTGGAGATTCTTCCCTGCCCACAGGTAATATTTGCATGGTTGCTAACAGTATGTCATGGATACTATGAAGTTAGACATTCTAAGTTTTCTTCACAATTGCCTAAATTAAAGTGTTGTCCTTTTATTTCCTACTAGATAGCTCCTTACTAACTGGCTGTCTTAGGACACTAATTACAAAAATCCCACTGTTTATAGGCAAAGGACTTGGGCAGAATTTAGGCTTCCTAGTACAGCTCCAAGTGGCAAAAGTCCACCTCTGTAGGATGCTGGCTCTACAAGAGGAGTGGCCATGCAGGAATTAGAAGAAATACCATGGGATGGTTAATCCAGATGGCAGCAGGGTACTGAGAACAAGTAGCTGTTGAGCAGTCTCACTACATCTTCAAGTTTTACAATAGTCTGTCACACATGCACTACGGTAAATGCATATACTCCCTTTTTAGAGTAAAACTGGGTAGGATGGTATGATCTTTGTGTTAATATTTAAATTAGTCTAATGAATGACCTGGCATTAATAACTTCTCTCCCCAGTAGTGAATGAGGTTTAGAATCAAGATCCACACTTAAATTCAGAACAGAGGTACACTGCCACAGGCAGGCAGTCAAAATATACTCATTGGGAAAGACTGATTTTGTACAAGTTACACTGCAGCGGTAATATCTGGTGCTCTGTAGAGATGAAAAGATTTTTCTCCCACTGCTGCCCTCCCTTCCCACTTGTTCGTAGAAGTTCTCTTCAACACTTAGTAAAAGGAGGCTGTTTGCTAAGTCTTACAAAGGCTTTTTGAACTTAAATGTAAATAGGCACTTCAAGGATCTCAGAAATACTACCATACTCCCAACAGACTCTTAAAGAAATAAATTTTTAGTCCTAGACAGCAAGATGTATTTATATACCTTTTAACTGAGGTATAATTTTCTTGGGGAAGAGGTATCATGGAGAAATTATTCACACCTCCTATCCTGAATAGTTTAACTCAAAGCTGGATATGAGGTATGGGAGACATTAACATTTTCCACAGGCTCCATACTGACCCAGGAGAATTCTCACTGGACTACCACTCGAGTGCAGGTAGAGCTCAGCTGGACATGTTTTTCCTCCAGATCTGTACCACTGAGAGATACCACGTGGAGTCAAAGTTTTCCCTCCAACCATGCTGGAATGGTGTCTCTCTCAGCACACAGAAATTCCTTCTTCCTCCTGAACCCTGCAGCAATCACCTCTTGGAAAGTTAAAATGGGACAAGTTTTAGAGTGTGAATGTTTCTTCCAAAGAGGGATGTTCTTACTTTTACTCTGTGAAGAATATCATGCTTCTCCTTTACTTTTGTTTAGGCAAGTAAAAGCTGGTAAGATGACATATCTAGGACCCAATCTTCCCTACTAATTTTTAAACCCCAAGAAAATACATATACTTTCTCAGCCATTCTTTTTTCTTTTGTCTTCCCTTCTCTTGTTTAATTATGCATTAATGAGAATGCCTCTTCTGGGTAGTTTCAGTCATTTTCAATATTTTCAGTAGTGGCAGATTCACAACAAAACTCAGTTTCAAATAGTGGAGCAATATTGTCCATATCCTGAAGAACTATAAGGGCATTAAACAAAACAGACATTTGAGACATGAAGAGTCAAAGGTGGATACCTTTGAATACTGTAGAATAGTTTCTTTCTTTTTTAAGTTACATTTTATTTCCATATTTCCTTAAGATGACCTTCTGATTACTCTTTTGAAATAACTTCTACTAAAAGGCCATTGAAATATTCTGTTACTGTAAACACCATTTTCAGGTACTAGGGGTTTTTTTAAGGACTTCAATAAACTAATATTTCAATATGAGCATCTTTCTGTTTAAATTTCTTCCACAGTATCTTTAGACTCCAACAAAGACTTAAATTACTTAACGCCACTGAAACAAATTATGTCTCTTTCTCAAGAATCAGCAATAACAAGCTCAGATCCTCATCCAGTCCATGTTTGAGAAATATATTATACTATGAGAAAAATACCTCCCTTCCTTACTGTAACCCCAATATAGCATTTCTCTCTGATTAGTGTCCTGAACTCTTGAGTCTTTTGGATGCTTACTAAGTAATATAGAACACAGTTCATCTAAGACACGACGATATACATTTTTGTTTGTTTGTCTGAAATGAAGACAAAGTGCTGGAGCATTGACCAAGTGACTGTCCAGACAGTAATAGGCAGCTCTTTTTGTGCTCATTTACCTAATCCTTAGGTTTGCATATGTTAGCATTTGAGGAAAGAAATCTGTGCTTGTCAATTGAATATTTGACTCTGATATTAATGGTCCCTTCTATGTGCAGTGCCATTTGAAAGGTTATGTACTTTTCAGGTCTACAGCACACCCACAGTATAGTAGGGTCGGGTTTGGTTTTTTTATGTACAGGGGACAGTAGAGGCCTTGCAGACTAAAACAGAAAAATCTCCTCAATGCAGAATGAACACCCAAAGAAAACCAATTATTTAACAGAGACAATTTCTAGACCAAGTTAAATATATTGACTGAAATTCAACTGTTACAGCGGCACGGAAAAATCCAGGATTTACCTTCTGGCAACCAGAGTGCAGCCTCCAGCTGAGCTGAATGTGAGTACAGAAAAAGTACTGGGGAAACAGCTTCCCTCAGATGAGATTTCAAATGCCCTGGGTAAATCTAGTCTATGAAAAAACTTGAAGCTATCTCCATGGTATATTTCAAAGCTTGTGATCTAGCACTACAAGTTTTATAGATATCTTTATATTTGAAATAGGGAATACCTGTCTGATAGTTTCTTAAAAAATAAAATGAATGTTAAATGTTTGAATTGCACATTGTTTCAAATAACAGACTGCTAAAGTTGCTATAACATCAGCAATTCTCTCAATCAGTGTGAGCTGTGCACATAACACTACTCTGGAGGAGGAAGAGCTTTCAGTTTGTCTTCATAGGTTCCTAATTCAGAGGGTATATCAGTAAAATAACTAAGATTAAGATGACATCATGTCATAATTTCCAAAATCTTATAATTAAAGAATATTACAATAGAAGCAAGCTTGTCAAATGAAGGAAAATACAGCTGAAATATTTTTGAACCAATCATTTTATATAAGCAGCATACTAACAAAAGTCTCCTACTGAGGAAAAATGCCTCACAACTATTTCAAAAGCATGTGAAATATTCATAATGCTGCCTTGAAACTCAGTATTTACATGAACAGTTGCAGAATATAAATGCTGCATTAATGAACCTAGGCAGTACTACCAAATCTGCAAATACCACAGTTGCAAATTTAAGAAAAATAAAGCAACACATAAGTATGCCACCAAAATGCTGATATAGAAGTCTATGGAGGAAAATCTAACAGGAAAGAGCTTTTTATTTGCATATGGAAGCTTTTGGCTCCACATTTTGGCTTTTCATACATACCACTTACTAAATGGTTGTCTGGTTTTGGGTAAGCATTTGAGCAATAGGCAATGTTCAGCTTCAGTGTTCTACAGTTTATCTTAATACATTATTATCAAGAATATGCAGATTAAATGTTCTTACTTGTTTGTCTTTTCTGTGCTTTCAGTTAAAGTATATAATTACCTATTCATCTGTGCCCATATTTGACATTTAAAGCCAATGCAGCTCTGGTTGTGATTTCCATAAAACTTGGAAGATTTACCTATCCTTCATTTCATATATTGTAGGCTACTACTTTTCTCTCCATAACCCAAAGCCATGCTTCTTTCAACATCTAGAAAAACTTTCCTGCTTCCACCTGATGGGCAGGTTTAGCACATGAATTAGTTCACATGCAGTTTATAATTAATTTTCTTTTTTTTCTTTGTTGAGTTTCTTAACAGTAAAAAAACACTGCAGGTGTCAGAATTAGCTGAAAGCTAAGTTTACCAAACTGAGCACATCTGAAATTTTCCATCCCTGTAAATAAAGAATTCTGTTCAACCCAGGCAATTAAGGATCCTTGGTTTGTGTGCTTCAAGATCTAGTTAGTCATTCACTAGGTTTTTATAGAACTAAAATATCAGTTTCATGTTGTTACTTCAGTTACTGCAGATGCATTAAGTATGACTATTTTTCATTAATTAGTCTCTTTCTTTACTTGATTGTGATGCAACCTATTCAGCCAATCTGACAGCTCATCTACATTCATGTCATCCCCAATTAAACTCCAAATATATTGTTATGCCAATGATTTAAGCAGATGTATGCTGTAATTCACTACAGAACCATACAGGATTTGATTGCTGTAGCCTGCAGAATTTCATCCAAATTGGTCTGAGGCAATGGCGACTGAGAAAAATCTTGTTGGTACCCTGTCCCGAGAAGAGTCCTCTTTGCTGTCACATATAAACTGAAGCTGTGGAAAACTGTTCCTTCTTTTATCAGTCTCCTGCTGAAACAGGAATAATTCTTACTCCTCTCTCTCATCATAAAAATGCTTTCCAGTGGCTGCCTGTACTGAAGCCCCTGCCCTCAATCATAGAGCTGCAAGCACATGCTGTTCTCCCACTCCCTGTTCAACTGCCTGTAGAATTTGTTTAGTTTTATTATAGACCTAAAAATGGACACTCCCTCTCTAAAATATAAGGCATCTATTTATCCAGAAATTAGAGGGGAGAAAGGTCATAAAGCTTGTCCTGACTTTGCTTCATGGTTTGATCTCAGTCTTCCCTCAGAACTTACAGACTTTCAAGTTTGGGGCTTTTTGGCTAAAGCTGATTACCATCACTTGCTCTGTTTGCCCCTATTGTGAAATATTGCCCTTTAACCTTGAATCACTGTCCCTGCTTGCCTTGGTGTCACACTTGGCTCCCAGCTTGCCTTCCCTTATGGAGCAATACCCACCAATGTTGCTCCCTGATAGTCCTAAGGCCAATAGCCATAGAAGATGGTCAAAAGATATAGTACAAATATCGAAGATCAAGGAAAATTAGAAAGTAGCCAAAGCAGGATGTTTCTGCTGGTAGGAAATTCTTTATAGTTTCTCTCCTTTGAAAGCAGGAGTGCTTATTAAACAGTCACAGTGATCTGATAATAGCTTCACTGGAATTCTTGAAAATGGGGGGAAAGGATCAGGGACAGTGGGAGCTCCCCAATTAGCAGTGGGATCCAGATGGAAAGTGGCAGGACATGGTAGAGCAGGTGTTTTGGAAGTGGAACAGCTGACTGTGCACTCTCAGATTGACAAAACCATCGCTCTTACCTAAACCTTTAAATTTACTCTGTGTAGAATTAAAAAGCCTAATAGATCATTTTGCCCTTTGAAAAATTCATTACAATCACAGACATAACCCCTCCAAAACATCCCTCTTCAGTTATTCCCATTGCTTCAAAGGAAAGGATATGGTCCATTCGATAAACACCATTCTCTAAGTGATTTTACAGTATCATGCTATATTTTTATAGTCTATAGAACAAAACTACTATCACACAAAAGTCTGCTGCATTAAAAGATGATCTTATCCATTAATGCACAGGGAATTAGTCCAACTACCTAGCAAGATAAAAATTCTATTAACAAGAGTCCTTCAGCCATTCTGCTGGCCTCTGTGATGAGCAGCCATAATGGAGTAAACTGAAGAAAATTTAATGAGAACAGGGAAATAAGAAACTTCTGGCTGAACACAGTTTTCTTTTTCAAGAAAACTGAAATATCTTTTTCTGTAAGTATTTAATATTGCAGCTTGCAACTGCTGTTACAAGTACAGAAAGATATAATTCAAGTCATGCTAGCATACTGATGCAAATGCAAACCTAGTCTAATATGGCATTAGAATAATATAAACATAAATAATAGCTTCTGTGTAGCCCATAACAATGATAGGTAATTTCATTTTAATTAAATGTCACTGTGAAAACTCTCTCTGAATTTATCATATTAACTCTTCTGACCATAGGGGAAAAAAAGGGAAGAAAGTAGTTGAACAGTTATTTTAATATTCTGTTGTCATACAAGATATCAAAGCTTCTGGCTTTCTGATTAGTACTGACTTCTTTTGGCATTAAGAAAAACAATGTCAACTCTTCTCACAGAAGACAGTGTTATCAGCATTGTGTAATACAGAGCATATAAAACACATCAGAACCATTGCTTGCCAGAATACTTGAGTCCCTCCCTCTTAGTCCTCCTACAGAAGGATATGGAGATATTTGCTTGGATACCATCAGTACTCAAAAAGGAGTTGAGTCCATACCTTTTCACTAAGCTTTTCAGCAGCCTGGTTTATATTTTCATGAAAAGGATGAGGGAGAAGAACCCAACTACACTCCAGAGAAAAAAGTCAATGAGGATGAAAATGTCTCAATACAAATCTGTGAGCAGAACAGATTAACCAGGCAAGCCACCTCACAGAGCCAATCTGTAGTTTCAGTCTTGGTCTGCACTACACCATTTCCAGAGAGATGCTTTTTTTTCCACTCCAAATACTGCAGATGTTGGACACCACCAGAGAAGTCATTTGGCCCTCTTCCGTTGCAGGTATTTACACACATGGATTGCCCAGGACAATAAATCAAGGAAAAAACAAGAGCAAGAGGCTACAGAAGACTACGGTAAAAATGCAAGCAAGGCAAAGCAAGAAGAAATCCTCATTTCCCATCAAAACTCTTTAAGGTATCCTGCCTTCTGCATGAGGTTTCTCTCACAACAGTTCTCCATAACAATAAGTACCTTATTGTGGTAGAAGAGTAATGCAACATCAAAGTACAAGAAACAGGGACCAGACTGTAACAGAGGTGTAACACATAATGTAATAGAGGTATAACACTTGGCAATCTGACCTCTGCATCAAGGGATAACTCTTAAAGCTTTTCTTGATGCCCTAACCTTTTTCAAAGACAGTGTGAATTGCACAGTAAGTTAGGGTGTTGGTTTCTTAGAGCTATTTTCCAGGATTATTGAAACTTACTGCTTTACTTCAAAAAGAAAAACATAAAAATGACACAGTCTCCCCATAACAACATTCTCCACTTAGTAAACACAGACATTTTGAAGAACAGAAATGCATTTGAAGGTATAAGTTGCTGTTCAACAAAATGTTGACTTGATAATGTAGTTCCAAAGGAGTACTGAATTTTCTGAAGTTATGTATTTTTAATTAAAACGGTGTCTGAAATAATAATGTTGATCAGAGGACAACCTCTATAGTATTCATGTGGTTCTTTAATATGTTTAAACATGACTAATGATCAAATTAATAACTTATTAAAATAAAGGAAGCACTTAATATCATATAATTTCTAATTTCTAAAGTTCTGGATGACAGTCTTAATTTTATCCAGTCAACAGTTGATTTCTATGAAAAATACATAAAAAGCATTCTTTCTATGAAACAGATCATTAATATTTAAACTTAACAACTTTTAAAGAAAATCACTTTCAAAGAAAAGAATATGAAAAAGTTTAATTAAAAACATTCTTTGAAAGAATTTAGCAAATGCTAAATATGTAGTATGCCTTAAAATGAAAACTAGAACCTATATGAATTACATAAAGAATTAAAGTTATGAATACATTAGGAGGAAAACACTAGTAATGTGTGTTTTGAGTTAGAAAATAAGTGTTCTGTACATGGAAGAACAGTTACACAAGGTCAGACCAAAGACCATGTAGTCTTGTTACCTCCCATGCCACCAGTAAAAAGTACCACATTAGGGAAGGACCGTAAAATAAAGGTAAATAATAAAGTGATCTTTTTCCCAAATGTGAGTGCATTCTGATGTCTAACTTTTATGTCCATGTCTCTAAAAATTTCTCAGGATGGTAAAATTAAAACCAAATGTAAACTACCTATAGGAACTTTCTCCTTTTGGTGCAGAAAATTGACTGTTTAAGATGCAGGCTGCCATTGCCAATTTTTCAGTAGTCTGTTTCATCTGAAAATGCCTTTGTTCTTCATTCAGAGAAGCTGCTACTTGAAATATAAACTATTTCTGCTACATATATGGGTGTAACAAGATGACTACTGAACACATTTAAAACAAAATCAAAATGGAAGAAAGTTTTATAATATCCAGAATAAAGGAATTCAGAGCAGAAAACATTTCCACATGGAAACAAAAAGCCAGCATAAAAACATCTGAAAAAACCCACTGATGCAGATGGGCTGGCTATGTTGCCCATATTATTTCCCTTTAAGACCTTATTTTAGGATTCTCAGTGATGAACTAGCATTAAAATGCTAACTTTGGTAGACTCAGACTGCACTGAGGAAAAAGCTAATGAAGGGTGGTTGTGTTTGGCTCTCCAGGCTGTTAAAACACTGCTCAAACTTTTAAGGAAACAGTTCTTTGGGCATAATGTTTCAATCCATTATCTTTAGAATTCTAATTTCTTTTTAGGAAGGTTAAGCTAAAATAAAGTCAGATTTTTTTGCTGTTTTCACAGATTTTTTAAAAGGTACTGCTTATAATTACTGATTGCTGGACCTTGCATTTTTAATGCTATTTTCAACCTACTATTTTAGATATTATTATATAATACATACTTTGCTTGACCATTTGTACCTTGTCTTTATTGAAATTTACTTCTATTTATTTAAAAGAGGGGTACTTCTTCTACTATAGTATTTATGAGGGAAAAAGTCCATCTTATTTGACTTCATTTGAAAAACTAAATAATATATTAAATCATATCTACTGCACTTCTGTTTAAAGGACAGATACAGGCCTGCTCAGAGGAGCTCCATCCTCTCATCCCTGTTCCTCCCTCATGCATTAACCTATACTGCTAATAATAGTTCTGGATTGCTCTGGAAGTTCTGGCACAGTCAGGTAGGCATTTCTAAGTAAATCCTTTTTTGCCCTTTTTAACCCAGCTGGAGAAACAGCCAACAGAAGGAATACAAATTTTCTTAATCAACTCAATCAGAGCGTTCAGGTGAGACTGATACTTGCAGCACTCAATAGGGCTGTACTCCACGTTCAGGTATATCAAGGCAGTATCCTATTTCACTTGTACTGCCAAATGCCTTTCCTGGGTGTCCTTACAGGTGGCTACAGCATGTGGTGACCCCCTTGGAAACAGTTGACAAACTAACTATATCCTGAACTTCAGCACAATCATCCCACTGATAGCACATACACCTCTGTTTCAAAATGGTGAGGGGTCAAACAGTTTTTCACCTTCTGAAAAAGGTAAGGGACAAGCTTTGGAAGCACTGATATTGCTGCTGTTCGTTTGCAGAGGCAAAGATCATCACGCTCCATGCACATATCTGCCCTACAGCAGCAAACCACTTCAGTGATTTCAAGACTGTCTGCATGTTTCCAATGAAAAATCATCTCAGAGCGGAAGTGGTTGAGCACAAAGCTCAATCTTCAGGTACAAAAGAAGGAACATAATGAAGTCCTGAAAACTCTCACTGGCCTTTGCCACAACGAACATCATCTTTTTAATGTTGCAGACATTTTCAAAATCTTGCAGTATGAGACCCTAGCTGTCACAGTCAGTATTTATAATATTTTGATACACAAATTTCCAGACTATATTGAGATACAAAACAAGATTTGGGATTGGAATATCAATGCCTTAAGTCAACACTCCATAAAATTCAAGTATTTGAATACACTTGATACTGTTTTTGAAGTGTCTTATATCTACTATGAATATTTGTATAAATAAATAGGAACATTATAAATATGTATATATACACATCCATAAATATATAGATACACAGATACAAAATGGCATCTTGGCTTTAAAGTTTAGCTCATTTGTAATCTATATAAAATGTATTTTTCAATTAGAACACATACAATCAAAGGACAGTGCAGAATTTTTTTTTAACAGTAATAAATATTAATAAATAGTTTATTAAAACTATCTAATAAAAGTACACGAGCTTTATTTAGGTAGTTACTTTTCACCCCAATTTCAGTCCCACTCCAGCACATGCTAACAGGGTGTGCCATCACCAGCTCTGTCATCACCACCTCAAAGAGGTACGAATTTGTCAGCTGTACATTTTCACATAGCAGCTGCAATCATTTGCACTTAGACACATTGTTGCCATATGACAGACAGTGGGCTCAGGTGTGCTCATTGCTGGACAACGGCACTACTTATTGTTAGATGCAACTTTCAAATTTTTCAGCATTGCACAAATACATTTTACAAAGCACTGGAAAGGTCATGCCCCAAATCTTACCTGGAATGCCTATGCCTCAAAATAGCTGGGTCAGGCATATTTTTGCTGCTGCGTTTCTTTTGGTAAGATCCACAAGCTCTGCTCTCTTAATGATGAACAAAACAACAACAGTGGCACCTGGACAACATATTTTAGAGATGTTTTGGTCTAGTTGTCAAATAGGAGACAATTACTTGGGAGTAGTATGACTGAGCAACTTCATTTGCCTGCAGCTGCCTACAGACTTAACACAAGGTTTGTGGAAATACACAGGCTCTGAGGAAGACAGAGAAAGAAGTAGGGCTGATAAAGCCCCTCTAGCATGGAGGTCCACCCACACTGTTTACAGACTGCTTTTAAGTTGAGCTATTTGCTCAAGTGAGAAGCTATGTTTATGCAAATATATTTCCACTACCCAAGTTAGCTCAGTAACTTTCCCATGGCACTGCTCATGCTGATATGCACCATCCCTCAAAAATTCCTGCTGTTAGATAGAAGTGTTTGGAAAATGAAGATTGTAAAAATCTGTAACATTCCGCTACACTACTGCAGGATCAGTGTAAATGGCTCAGGGTGTCTCAAAACACAGAAAAAAGCCTTTGTGTTTGTTTCTAAACCCCAAAGGTTAATTCCTTAAGAAGTAATAAATGAAAACTACAATTGATCAAAAATTATTTCCTATCAATTTTTCTTGATATTTTTAAGTGTAGGAGAACTATTTGAAAAACATTCATAAAGATTCATGAAAACATCCTAATAGTCTTAGGGTACACTGGGATGCCAATATGAATAGTTTAAGCTACTTTCAAACACCAAGAACATTACAAAATCTTTATTTTGAGTAACTAATAAAGATTGTAGATGTAGAGAAAGAATTAATTTGTTTTAGCAGAGATCTTAAAATTATTGATGAAGAAAGTGTTGAATGAGTAAAATATTCCAACACCATTACAATCTAGAGATTAACTATTCAGTTATCTCAAATAAAGCACCAACTTTGAAAATCAGTTCAGAGAAGGACTAACCTTCAACATATTTCAAGTTACTTCTCAAATTTTTTAAGTACATGTAACATTCACAAATGTAAGTAATTAACACTGAAATACGTTAAAGGCTATGAAAATAAATCATCTCTCATGCTTGGCTGCTGTATCCTGCTTACACATGATATGTTTGAGATGAGGAGTTTCCCACAGGCTAGATGGACACAAGAATACTGGAGTTCTGGCATTTGTCTGTCCTGGGAGGTACAGTTCACTTCCAAGTATATTCCTCTACGCAGCTGAATACTGGCAGAAGGATCTCTTACTCTGAAAACATCCCTGATTTCTTTTTTGTCATGCTTTTAGGCCTTTCCAACTAAAAACTGCCTTTTTTTCCAGAGCACTGAGAGATGTGAGATTTTCATAAATGAAATAGACTCTTGTGTCCATCATGACTGTTGCAGAATTACCTGCAGCTGGAGAGGGAGGGAGGCCACAGGGGCCTGATGATACAAATAGTGCTTTGCCAACCCATGCTTACATACCTTGTTACTAAGACTGAACCTGTCTCAAGTGCTTCATACCTTCAAATTCACTGAGGAAACTGAGAGGCAGTAACTCAACCCATGGTTTCTTAATGGACTGCAACGATGATTAGGTTGGAAGTGTAAGTGTTAAGTTGGATTTGGAGTCTCGCTCCTGTGCAAGGAGAGCTTTACAAATTGGTGACAGCTCTGCTAAATTGAATTTAGTACTGTTATTTCATCTGACAACAAAACAACGTCATGGGCAAAGGGAGCCTTTGAAATGCACTGTAACAAGTTCTTCTGCCAGTTTCTAACATGTAATTAGACCTCTTGATAGAAGCAACCAAGTGGAACCGGGCTTGCCTGAAGTGTAACATACCCACCAGCTTTTTCTATATATATGAGTTCATACAAAGGGAGCTTGGATCCCATTTTCTCCTACCTAGTCTATTTCCAGACAATTGCTATCAGGCTCTCTGGGTACTTATTCTATTGGACAAATGGACAGAAATAAGAGTCAGTTCTCCTTTGCACTGTATTTGGTTTATCGACGTGCTTAGGTGCAAATCCTCACCAGGACAGAACAATGAGCCACTTTCCTTCAAACCACTTAGAAGAAATGTTCGGAAAAAGGTGCAGGTAATAGATGATCTGATTGAAAGTCTGCTTCTGCAAGACCTAATGAACTATTCTCACCTTTCTGAAGTGAACAAGTACCCTTTACACAATGCTGTCTAAATCAGAAGTCAGACTACTTGTGATCGTTGAGAGTGTCAGTGAAAAGACTTCTCAATGTAGTCAATCCTCACTGAAACATTCACATTACTACTTTGAAACTGTTAGCTTCTGCTGGTTGAGACACTCAGATAATGCAGGCATATAAAGATAACCAGAAACAAAACTTCTCCAGCATCCCACCTGATGAGCACTTAGCTGAAGAAATTTTCCAGGAACGGGACTAAAATCAGGACTTTAGGTAAGTGCAGCACTATGATACATATATAAAGTCAAATATATTTGATAAATGAAAAAAAAAATATTCATTATAGAGGATATGTTACTTTTTATCTGAACCTCCAAAATCACTATAAATATCAGTTCCTTCTATCTCAAAAGGACACTGAAAGGTATCAGTAACCTACAAAAACCTCCACAGGCGATTTTCATGAATGGAGGTTTGCTCAACTTACCTTCCTTATTTATAGACCTACCTAACTAACTTTAAAGAAAACTAAGACGACCATTTCTAATCCAGCTAAGAATGGTACAGCACAAGCCCTTTGAAAAATCTGCTGACTTCAAGCATAAATTTGCTGTCAGTGAACATTTCAATTTACAGAATATGCCTCCGCAGAGAATCAGTCTGCTAGATTGTTTCCTTCGGCAAAAAGTTTCTCATTTCCACTACTTTGGCATTTCACAACGAAGCAATTACTGTGGGTGTAAAATGTGCTGCCTTGCTGTCTAGGTCCATGTTTTAATGGGCAAAGATGAATTAAATGTTCTGAAATACATTTATTTCCCAGTTGTGGCATCATACTTTGATAAGAAATAAATCCTTAGATGTGCTCCTGTTGTCTAGTTAGTAATGTCATCCTTTTCTATTATCCATGCTTCCCTTGTAATTGTTTTTGTCAGACTTTTGATGAAAGACAAAGTCTCTTAACTATATATAGAATTAAGGCTGGAAAATAGATATAAAGACACTATATATAGTTTTGACTAATTTTTTTTGTTAGTAGTCTAATTTGGTGACTAAATAAAAATGAAGTTAAAGTAGGTATCAAAATATGATCCAGTGTTAATGAAGATGCACATAAATTCTGAAATCATAAATCTCTTAAGTACTAATATTATCCAGTTCTACAAGCAGTAGGATTTAATTAAATTTCACTCCTAAACAGTTTCATTTAACAAAGTGTCACTTAAAAAGATTAGTTTACATAATTATATCTTAAACTTACTGTGAATCAAAGGTAAGGTTTCTTGTTTGGGTTTGTTTGTTGTGAGACAGACTTCAAGGGCAGATGTCTGGCAGTAAAATTAGAAACATTAAAAACTCTACCTCCTCTTTCTGGATTTCATAAAAAATTAATTAAACAACAACAACAAAAAAGAAAGTAGACATCATCTATTGTAAGTTTCTTTACTTACCTGGCAAAACGAAAATTCATATGGCAAAGCCAAGCCTTGTAAATACAATAGTGTGGAGGTTTTCAAAGAAACTCCAGTCCAAGTTCAATAGTACACTGCAGGTACAGGACATAATTCCGTAAAATACCCTTCATCTTGATGCTGTTTAAGTCAGGATAGGCACAGGCCTTCAGACAAGAAGAATCAACCCCAAATCTGGAAGGCTTGCAGCCTTCTGTATACAGTATCTCTGAGTGACTTGAAGTTCTCTGCCCTAATCCTGGCGAGCACAAAGCAGCACAGCAACAAGCTGCTTTTGCAAAGAAGGGGCTAAAATTAAATGGGAGAATGTAGGAAGCAACTTCTCTCCTCAGGACAGTCATCACTGTTGCTTTTATGCTTTTGTGAAATCGTGACTAAAGAGACAGATGAGGCTAATGAGCAAGAAAGACTGTAACAATGTAATGATTAAAATCCTTCAGGCAAGGGCAAGGGCTACAACAGGCCAGTACTGCCCAAAACACCACCTGCAAAACAATCCAAAAATAGCTAAAGGGAAGTCAGACTGCCTTTGGGAAGGGCATTGAGTTCCTCCCTCTTTCCCCCTCCATTTTAACCAAACTTTATACAGATGAGTAAGACAAAGCTTAGAGAGTATGCTGAAGCTCTGTATGTGTTTTCCTGCTGATCCACACGAGAAGGTAATCTTTGATGGGAACATTAAAGCCAGCTGGAGAGTGGCTGTACCTATCCTTCTTTTGCCCTTTTCCCAACATATAAGGAAAGGAATAATAAGCCTGTGATACCTGCCTGTGGATGACACAACTGAATGATTTTTCCAAGCTATTTTCCGAGACGAATCCAAAGCAATTATGGAAATTCCAGAAGAAAATTACACATGCTTCAGTTGAGTTTATGAGCACCATATTGGGAAGACCCAGGAGCTATCTTGGACCTGTCTGTATTCTTTATCTTCCTGTGAAAGGGGAAGGTGCAAACAATGCTTCTTATAGTCAGTTTTGTTGTCTATTCAGTTGTGATAAAAAATTATTGAAGCTCCTGAAAGGATCTAATTTAATTAATGCAATTAATTATATGTAAATGCATTTCCTAAGATCTAGAGAATGGTATTAACTTGACTAAAAGTTGCTTCCTAGATACGCATTACAAAAAGCAATGATCAGACTAAGAGTGAACACTAACTGGAAAATGTATTGTTAAGAATATATAATATAATTAAAATGAAGAGCACATTTTAAAGACTACATCCTTCTTTGTCCTGATTGACCATTGAAGGAAAGGAATCCATGAAAAAAGCCTTGTACAGCACTCAGTCGATGCTTTCCAATAAATAAAACTGAAATTTCTATCTAATATTGTTAATGAAGCTATTTCATCACTAACTCAGCTCTGTGCTAGCTCAAATATAGCTTCACATGGGCTCAAAATTTGAAAATCAAAATTCATAAAGAAATATTTATTTTAACAGTTTCCAAAATGAAAGCAAAACCTAGCTGACCATGAAAAAGCAAGTTTTGTATGTTCAGATTAAATTTAATTCCTGGGATTTTCAAAAAAACATTGTCTAATTTGGTGCATATTGAAACCACAAAAGTTCCAATTTGACTTATTTTAAAAAAGAGTTTAGTTTGTCTCTTGATAGAAATCTTTTAGAAATATAAATCTTTTTTTATAACTGTACCATTAGAGAGCATTCTTTTTGGAAATGGAGAGCAACAGAAACCGAAAAACCACTGCACATCGAGAATCAGTTTTAATTGAATGTTGTTGATGATAGGATCACTGCCAGTAAGCATGTCTGCATGCACTGAGGCAAACTCCAAGAAAAGCTCTCACAAATAGAATGTGCCAAACAGTTGCTAATACACTCCAGCAATAGACCATAAAATAGCATAAAATTGCACAGCGTGGATTTAGACAGAATTTCAGGAGATGGATAAAGAAGGTTTATCTGGGAAGAAGGAATACACATTGGTCAATCTAGATGATACTCAAAAGTACTTGTACCAAAACTTGGTTTTGTTTTATATCTGGGGATAAAAATTAACTTTGTCAGCAACTTTCACTTCTGTGGTGGCTTTAGTAGACACTACTCTAGAAATTAATTTCTTTTATCTATGTGGTTTCAAATAAATTGATTCGAAATAATCTGAAATTACATTCCCAGGCAAGATAGCAAAATGAGGAAGGTTGCCTGAGTCTGAACACAAAAGCATCTCTTTCTCTCAGTGCAAATCCACTGAAATAATTCATTTTTAATAGGTTGTAATGAAAATAAGCATTGAGTTCAAAAATGGTTTTGCTGCCCTATTTATCACCATCTAAAAGTTTCTATTATTCAGTCTTAGCAAATGTTATGATTTTTTTCTCTTAAATAAATTTTGCTTCAAAGTTCTCTACATCCCTACAGTAGAATGCTAGAACACTGGCAAACCTAGAAGTCCCTAACCTCATCATCTTCATTAATATTATTATTATTATTAATAATAACCTTTCCCTATACAGTACTTTTATATTCTCAAAGCCATGAAATTGTAGTTCTTGGAATAAGCAGATTGATGCAATACTTTCAATACTCAAGAGACCTCTTCTTTTCAAAGACTTCTGTTCCAAGGCTAATCCAATATATCAGAAAAATAATAAAGACAAATGCTAGTGTGGAGTCATGACTGGAAATAATAATGACAAAAATTGCAAAATGCTGAATTTTTCCTCACCACATTAATCATGTTATTCAGTGCATTATACTTTAAATTATGTCAGCGGGGTGAAATTGTACATTCCATTGAATTATGGGGTAAAATAAATTCATAAGTTTTTCGTTATATACAGAAAGAAAACATATACATAAATCAAAAGTATCTTCCTAGTCTTCAAAAGTTTCAAGGGCTCAACATTTCTAAGACAATAAAAGTTCAATAAAAATTACTAAATAAGTTCAAGAAGAGTGACATTAAAAATATCCACCGTTATTGTTATCCTAACCCTGCAGCATTTCTTAACATGCTTCAACAAGAAAGAATCTAGAGGAATTACGTTAGAGAAGACAAAGGTGGCAGGAGTCCTGTCTGAAGAGACAACAGTTTTAAGTGGCTTTATCACTTGCTTTCTGCCTGAATTTTGACATTTTGACATGCCTTTTCACAGTTTTTCACAGCCACTACCTCCTAGGCTAGACCTCCCAACAGGATGCAGGGTAATCATATCCATAAGCCTAAATTTTCTTTGTCTGCAAAAAGAGATGGCTGCAGCAAATTTTCCTGTTGCCTGTTTTCCCTGAGTAGAGTCTGGGCACTGTCTGGGAAATTGGTAGCTGATGGGAACCAAGACCATGCTGGGAAACATGCTGAAAAATAAACACTGTGGATGGTCACAGGCCAGTGCATCAACAACTTTCTCAGTTCTATTTTTATTAGTAAAATAGTTGCAGGAGTTTATTTTATAAGCTCTGCATCTGTGTTGTGTTGCAATTGAATAACTTTGATCATGAGGCCTCCTGATCCTGGAATGGAGATGATAAGGAGACAACAGATACCAATTCAGTTCAAAGTAAAAACAGATATAAAACATTGCTGAACAGATATTGGTTTGATAGCTGCACCAATATGGCTTTCAAACATATTTTTTTTTTCCTTTCGAAAGTGAGTTTGTCAGTATTCTACAATTCCATTTGCACTTTCCTAACAGCTGAACATGGCATCTTTCAGGCTTTTGCACCAAAGGCTTGTACTGCAGATTTAGACTGCTTAAAGAATGTTTTGTTTGAAATTCTCTCAATTTCATAAAACACTTGAATTAAAAATTGTGTTGATCATGTATGAAAATGGGATAGTAAAAACTTTTTTACTTAGAAAAATTTATTATATGCTAATCTGTGCAGAAAGGGAAAAAAGGAGACCTTTTTATTTTTGAGTAACATGATAATGTAAGCATCACAGCTAACAGGATTTGTAGAATATCACACCACTAATCAAACCCCAAAAAACTAATTTTCTTTCAGTCCTGAAGAGAAATCAGAATAGCAATATTGAAGGTCTTGATACATAGATGGAAAATAAATATACATATGGAAACACACATTTGCAGTTCAGTTTCCTGCTTCATAGAAGATCTCTTAACCATGGCTAAAAGCAACCCAACTCCTTATTGATTTCTTATTATTTACTCTGGGCAACCCAGTCCACTGTCTCACCATCTTCACAGTGTCCTGTCACCACACACCTTGGAAAAAGTCTCTCTAAATCTTTCTTATAAGCACCTCTCTTTCCTCCCACATGTATCTATCCCTTAAAATAAGTAGATCGACTGACTGGAAAAAAATATTTACTGCTCTTTATCATATAAATTTAAAATGTCCATATCTGAAATTTTATTATTTGAAAATACCATTTCTGTATATAGGGGCTAGAGTGAGGTGATGAAAGGTTGTATGTGAGCGATACTGTCCAGTCCATCTGTTGTCTCTTAGAACTGCCAAAATACAGCAGAACTTCCCAAGACTGTGCAGCAACCATTGGTAAAATTAGCCATGGAAAGATATGCAAGTGTAATATAGAGTGAAAAAGGTGGAGATGGATGGGATTCTCTTGGATTGATGACTCAAGGATTCTCTTGGATTGATGACACTGATTTATGGGGGAGCTCTCAGCCTTTTTAGTGGAAAGTAAGGAATTACATTTATGTCTTTTTATTTATACTCCTATGTAAAAGATTTCTGCAGCTGTTCATTATATTATCATTATAGTCCCAAAATGTTTTTTTTTGCGAAATCCTTCATGAGAAAAAAAGTAGTTGTCCTCATCAGATATACTAAAAGATAAAGCAGATTGGGATATTACTCAAAAAAAAATGAAATTTGTATTCATTTGCTTTAAGAGCTCCTTTAGCTCTAACAGTCACGCAGGAGCTAATTCTTTTTTTAATGTTAGTATTTTTTATTTGAATACCTTATATATTGTTCACAAAAGAGAGGACCAAAAATGTTTAAAACTCATGTATCAGAGTTCTGAACCTCTGCATTTTGCATAACAGTTTCTGTCAGTTGAAATGTTTCTTGAAGAAGAGTAGATGCACAAAAGATTCGTTCCTTTGCATAAATGAGAAAGCTTGAGGGCTGGGGGAATGGGAGGGAGGGAAGTGAAATTTTATTTGTAACTTAGTAAGGTCTGATTTTAATTTTCTAGACTAGCTTATTAACATCACAGAAATACATTCATTTCTCTCCCATGACAGGTTTAACAGCAGCTCTTACTGTATGTTCAATGTTGAAACTCAACAGCTCTCTGTCTTATTTTCTCCATTAATACAACTACTGACTCTCATAGAGTGAATAACTAGTCAGTTAAAAGAATAAGTTTAAAGAGTATAATAGAGCACCATTTTTTAAAACTCATTAATTAATGTGGCAAGTCCACCTGGATGTTTTAATCAGAATTTCATTTTTATTAACAAAAGCTGTTCTGCAAATATATGGATTTTTTTAAATTTTCATTTGCTTCAATTGTTGTGCAAGATCAGTAGTCTCATCGGTGAATACTGCAGAAGGATTGATGGTATCCTGCAATTATCTAGAGCTTTTGTAACTGGGATTCCAACTTGTTGAATGCAATCATACATCAGATATGTAACCAAGTAGAACAGGAAAAAAACGTGTATTAAAGCTGAAAGACACTCTCACCATGTATGTAGCATCCAGAGGAGGCATAAAAAATAATCTTTTGAGAGAGAAGCACACATTAAAAACGTTAAGGGGAAATACTAGATTTATTATTATATTTTATTAAATTATTTCTACTCAGATAAAGATTTACATGTCTTCTTGGCTGAATTTTGCAATTTATAATGCATAACTTTTCTTCTACAATAGTTCCAGAACTACTAAGATTGCCCATGCATTTTATATGAAGGTAGGAGTGGCAGCTAGAGCGTGTTTCTCCAAAGACACTATCCTCTAATATTTGTCTCAAGATGCTTCTCTTAAGAGAAAATTTCATTCTGTATTTTGTCTTCTAAAATTGTGGGTTTCTAGCAACAAGATCTGGTTTATCTACTTGAAATAAGTACATTATTTTTGATCTAGGTTATTTTCAATACAATTCACTAAAATTTAGTCTTAACCATTCTGTGAATTTAATGACCTGGCAGGCAAGAGAGAGAAGAAAGAAGGGCTCCCACTTCCAGGGTACTAAGCTCTGTCAAGTTTACCCAGAACTGCCCCAGCAAAGCAAAAGGAGCCATTTTCCTCAACACAGTGTGTATCTGAACCATAATCAACCTCACCAGCTTCTGGAAAATTGCTGCTCTTACCTGCACATTTTTGGTAAGCAGACATAGTTCACGGCTTGCAGAAGGGGTTGATTCAGCTGCAGAGCTCCTTCTGCATCCTCAAAAAGGACAAAAATGTAGTTCTTATAAGCAGGTTTCAGCACTGCTGAGAGGGATTTCTAAATCCAACATGTGCATAAATGAATTCAAGTGCATTTTAGCAACTATACTGATTTGTTTAAAAGTCAGTCTGGAATGAAACAAAGAAAGAGCATGATCTAGAACCTTCCAGACATACGAAAAACTGATACATGATGTAAATATTTCCCCTCTCCCCCCTAGTTCCTATGTCTTTCAAGCAAGCTGCATCTTGCAAATAGATTTTGCTTTCTGTCACTTGGAATGTTTCTTGAAGAAGAATGATGTGATTTCTACAAATGCTTAGTCTTGGAGAAGCATTATTAATAGTCTTTCCAGGAGTTTTATTTGTCTCTTGAGTCAGTAAAAAGTTGACAGTTGCAGAGGGTTACTCAGAAGGGTAATATTGAATACATTCCTTCCACATTCTGCTTGTTGTAAAACATATATCTGAAATCAAGAACACACTTCCTACTTCTTCTCTTTCAATTTGGATGACATTGTTCCTGATTTACATTTGTTAGTAAAGAAAAATAGGTTTTGTATAAACTGTACTGCCAAATCCTTCACGTGAATTGACTTAATTCAGGATGATTTAGGGCAATAAATAAGACAGACTGTATGTTCACACTGAACCGTTCTTGTTTAAAGAGAATGGATTGCACAGCATCTTCAAATAGATTATGAAAGATAAAATAATAGTAATGACTTTTTTTTCTCTCTTTAAATGCAGCAATGGGGGAAAAAAGTCAAATCCATATTGTGTAAAAAACAAACAATAGTCTTTGGAAGTGTTTCTTTTTATGATTTTCATAATTATAATTCAATTTCTATGACCAGAGAAAACAGGCCTCACAATGAATCTGCAATCTGGACTTCTAATTAATTTTTTCTCCCCCTCCTCCCCCCCGCCGGATTAAACCAATTTTTATTCTGTTTTTCTACTTTCTTTAGTAAATTAGGGGAAAGATTGCAAAGTATGGAAGAAGAGCCAAATAATATCGTAATAAAATGTTCACATTTGCTACTTGAGCTTTCATTTTTCAAATAGTTCCTCAAAATATGGAAACTACCAGCCTTCTAACAGTGCTGTTTATTAGGTTTCTTTGAATGAAACAAGTCAGTGCATAAATGTCAGATATGTATTTAATATGAAAAAACCTTAGAATTGCTTCGTGTCTGTAAAATTCATGATGCTTTCTTTATATGTTGAATGAAATAGTTTGCTTTTATTGATGTTTTGGCACTAACTAGCTGCACCTCATGTTGGAGTACAACTCCAAGAACAAATGCAACCAACCCTTCAGGTGGGAGAGTAAAGCATTTTTTTTCTAAATTGGGAAATATTTCTATGAAATTTATTGATTAAATCCTGATATTGGGTAATTCCACGTATTGGTGGACTCCAACTTCCATTTCACTCTCTCACTTTTCTCCGACCTACCAGAAGCAACTCAAAGGGGAAATCACACCAAGTTTTAAACTGCTACCCCAGAGACAGGTGCTTGAAATCCAGTAAAAGTGACCGATGTCCTTTAAAGAGAAGGTCAATATTTTATATCTGTACTTAGCAGCTCATAATAATTAAATGAGCCTTATTTCAAGTTGCTGGTTTAATGAGAATGTGCAAATTAACTGTGAGTTACAATGACATTCTCTCAGTGTTTTTATTACATTAACTCTCTTTACTGCTTGATATTTCTATTGTAAATTAACACTGAAGCTATTTTTCTCAACAAAAGTTTATCCACTTCAGTTTTCTAAACCTCAGGGTGAAGATCTTTTGGTAAAAATATAACTAGATTTTATTCATCTTATGCTTCCCTCCTTTATTCTCATGATGGTCCAACCAGCTATGCCTACTTTACATATATATCCAGATCCTCAGCTCAGCTAGATCCATACAATTCCATTATCTGAAAGGATACGGGTGAATGCAAAGTATAAACAGGTAATTTAGAAGGCCCAGAAGGGATGGAGATTCACTGTACCTTATGTGAAGGCTAACTTGCAGCAGTCTTCCTAAAGCACATTATTTACAAATCTCCTCCCCTAGACATTAAAAATACTTTCCAAAATCCAAAACTCGCATTGGCTTCTCCTACGTGGTCTTCTCTTGTAGAAATTCTGAGAGAGAGTTTTAAAAATATCAGGGAGTATTAGATGGCCCAGCTCCTATTTGCTTTATTAAGGCCCAAGAAGTCATCCTTTAAAATCATGGCCACTTGCATACACATAAAACATACTTCAACTTTTTGTAACAGTATTGTTCGTAACTATAAAACAGTTAATACTAGTAGAACTGAAAATCACTTTCTTTTATATCTTCGAGAATTCTGCAATTCGATTTAGCTTTTGAATTGCTTGAAATATTTTTAAATCATTTATGACATGAATTTGTTAATGGGATAGGATCTTCCCAAGCATGGGTGCTTCTCAGTTCATACTGCATGTTTTATTCACATTTATTTGTTAACAGGAAACATTAAGTAAAAATCTCTTGATCTGTATTGAATGCAATATCAGTAAAAGAAAAAAAACCCAACACTATGGTTTATATAGCACTAACATCTTTAATAGCCTGACAATAAATACCACATTAAATTGTGATTCAGAGCAAAAGAAAATGGAGTTTTCCAAGGCTGACTACAAAGGAGTGTCTGTACTAGAGCTACTGCATCAAAAGTGTTTTCTTTATCCTTGATTGTTTTATAATATTCACAGCACTTCATCTCTTAAAAATGTAATTAAAACATTTATATTTGTGAACTACAAATATATACAGTTTCTACTCAAATGCCTCAGACTCAAAGACCCTCGATCACCTTAACATCCTAAATTAATATTTCTCATTCTCTCATTGTTTTTCTTTGGAAAAGCAAAGTACATCATGCCTTTTAATAAAAATAAACGGATTCTAAATCTTTTGTGGCATTTCTAATCTAATGAAAGGACAAGGAAATAAATTGTGTTTCTTGTCATTTTTAGCAAAGCCTTTGAAATAAACTTGTTCAGTGTAGACACAGTAATGATGAAAAGCACATAATGAAAACCTCAGCACTTTGACAGGTTTTCAAATACTTGTGTGGAAGCAAGAAAGGCAACATCTACTATGACAGTGCTGGGAAGATCAAAAGACGCATTAGCAGTGAACAGAGCAGCATTACAAAAAAACAGAGACAGAAGGTTAGGAAATAATGGAGGAGGCTGTTGCCCTGATCAGTGTCATGAATGCAGAGACAGATTGCCAACCATGTAATCAAACCTGTAGCACATCCTGAATAAAAATCCCAATGATTACAGAAATATGCTTCACCTAATATTCACGTGGGCTAGAGTATTTACTGCAGATGGCACTTTGATTTCACATAGAACTCAACAAGCAGTCTCTTCCCCCCCCCCCCCTTTCCTGTAAACAAAAGGCACCAAGTGAAATCACAGAATATGCCGACTTGGAAGGGACCCACAAGGATCACCAAATCCAATTCCTGGCCCTACCATGTGACACTGTGGGCCTGAGAGTATCGACCAAATGCTTCTTTAACTCTGTCAGGCTTGGTGCCATGACCACTTCCCTGGGGACCATGTTCCAGCACACAACCACCCTCTGGGTGAAGAACCTTTTTTTAATATCCAACCTAAACCTCCCTGACAAACTTCAGGCCATTCCCTCGGGTTCTGTCACTGGTCACCACAGAGAAGAGATCAGTGTCTGATCCTTCTCTTCCCATTAGAAGGAAGTTGTGACTGCAATGAGGTCTCCTTTCAGTCTCCTCCAGGCTGAACAGACCAAGTGACCTCAGCCACTCCTCACATGATTTCCCCTCAAGACCCTTCACCATCTTCATTACCCTCCTTTAGATGCTCTCTAATAGCTTAATATCTTTCTTATATTGGGTGACCAAAACTGCACACAATTTAGATCCTATGGTGGGCAAAAGCCTCTCTTCTGTAGCCCCAGTGAGACTAGCTATACTGCAGACATAAATCAATGCTGCAAAGTTTGTGATCTAGAGGACAGGCTAATATCTTGTGTGGGAAAAAAAAAATTAAAATTGAATAAATCTGATTCCTGTTTTCCCCGTCCCCGTCCCCCTCAAAGAAACCAGCATGGATCCTATGTTTTTTAAAATCTAAAGACAGTAGGAACACAGTAGAATGAAAAGATTTGTAACTGAAAAAATAGGGAAAATTATCTGGAATGTCTTGATGACAGTAAGAGCAGGCTGTACTGTGGATCAAATGTTTGTTACTTAGTTTTATGTAGGTGTCATATAAAATACTCAGAGGACAAGAGTTAATAGTCACTAGCTGCTGTAAGACAAATTCTGCCTGGGCACAAGGAAAAAATATTTCACAATGAGAGTGGCTAGAAACTGGAACAGTTTTCCCAGAAAGATTTTATTTCTGATTTTTCAGGGGTGGAGGGGACTGAGTCTGTGTTCAGACAAATTTTGATTTTTCAGAGAAATTGGTCTGAATATTACAAAATTAAATGGGACAAGATTCTGAGCAACCTCCTGTAACTTTCAAGTTGTCCCTGCATCAAGTAGGAGATGGAATGAGATGAGTTATGGAGGTCCCTTCTACCTAAATTATGAGATTTTGGTGATTCTGGGACCCTATTTTTCAATTCATCTGTTCTACTGACTATATCTCAACGATTTTGTCCTATACATTTCTAACCAAAGCATCTTGTTTCTCTAAAGCTCAGCTCAAAGGCTTATTAAACCATCAACTGTGCAAGATTGTGATTTCTCTATTTGATCTTTCACTATTTGGCCAAACTGTTCTTGTACCTTCTTAACCACTGAATTTTAGTTGTCTTTCAATCCATTAGTCTGCTACCATTCATATATGTTATTTTTCACTGCTGCATCTACTTCTCTCTATTTATCTATAAAGTAACTTTTGTACAGTTATAATGTAATTCATTTTGTAGTATTTTTATAACATTACATGTGAAAGTATAATTGTTCTCCTAAGTCTGTGGCTTCATAGAATGCTAGAACATTATAATTTTCTATAGGGAAGCCCTTCATTTTCATTTACCCATGTTTTGAACTTACAACAGTGCTTAAAAAAAGTGCAAATACATTAGAATCGGATTTTTGCATGCTTGGGAAAATGCATCCTAAGTTAATATCCTGGACCCACTAACACTAACAGATTTCCCACAGGATTTCATTCTTACAATGCAACTGTCAAGTCTAACACAACAGGAAACTAGTTGTATTTTATCTTTGGGCTGCATCATTAAAAATGACATGAAGTCCAAACCGTCTCCTATAAAACCTTTCTACACAGAAAGGTTTCTCTATGGATCCATCTTGAAATGAGGGATGTAATCTCCCTCCTAGGTCCTTTCTCAGCTTTCTGAAGACAGTGTTCTTCAGGAAACAGTTCTGCTTAAAAACAAAGACATTGATCAATGGGAAGCAATTTACCAGGGTCTTTTGAATGGAGTTATTTGTTTCTTTTGGTAATCTGAGAAAAATTATTTTACATGTCAACATATCAATAAAAGCAGTGCAATTTGGACTTTGAGAAAACTTAAACACATTTCTTCATTCATTCATTTCTGTAATTGCTGAAAAAATTTTCTATATCCTCATAGACATTAAATTCTAGGAAAACAGTTAATTCAGGTGTGAAGCTGTTTTCTGTTTTCCTATATTAATTTTTCTTGACTGTGCTTTTATATTGATGTATTTATTAAGTTATTAGCTTACTTTTATTTACTTATTAACCTATTAAATGCTGCCGCTTAGCAGATAGGAAATGAGAAAGTATTAATTTACAGCTTTTCTAATATACTGAAAGACAGCATTTATAATCCTCCCAAAAAACTTGAAAAGAGGTCCCAAAAAAGCAATTAGTTTTTGTTGGAAGTGTCAGTTGCTGAAAAAGTTAGAAGTTCTGTTTATTGTTAGTAGAGTTTCCCTGAAAACTTTGGAATGAAGGCCTGCTCCCGATGTGATACCTACTTAAACTCTTTCTTCCTGGCTAGCATACGTCACCTAAAGAGCAAGAAATTGTCTTTTCTACAAAACTGAATTCAACATTCTTTAGAAATGCAGGACTCAATCTCAAATTATCACAATTTTCTATGAAGTACCAAGCAATCTATACTTCAGCTTAGTCTGACTAAGAGGGAAAATATGTTCTCTGCTTAACTCCTTCATTATGATACTGAGAATAGAAGGATTTAATATCCTATAGTTAAACATGAGAGAAAAAAATTGAGACTGCCTTTTCCTGGTAGTAAAGCAGTTTTGGAAGATAAAAGAAAAAGAAATACACAAGACATTGCAAAAACAATACGGTGAGAACTCAAAAGAATTTCCTACTTTGAGAAGCAAGCTTTTAATTTTTTTGCATAAACCGAGACCACATAGTCATGGTTGAAAGCACTGTGGTAATTTTTTTCTAAGTAGCAGGATCACACACCTGAATTGAATTGGTTCAGATTTACTTTTTATTTTTTTCTTCCAGACAACTTTGAGAGCTATGTAGTGGATTCCCAGCAGTGGATTCCCACCCCACTGCTTCTACACATGGCATTATTATTTCAAACAATTGACCCCTGAGCTAATTTTTTTTGATTGCAGTTTAAATCTACAACTAACAGATAGTACAGATGGGAAATTTAACACAGGTTATTCTTACAGAGGTAAGAATGCCCTGACTGCCACCGAGGGAGAAGATCTGAGGTTTTGCTTTCCTATTAATATTTTATTGGCAATTTCTATGCTTTGTTACTGATTTGCACATGAATGGATGTCATTCATAATTAAAAAAAAAACAACAAACAAACAAATCATAACACAAGCCTGTAAACAATTGTGTGGCAAGAACCTTTTCCAAAGAATTACTTGCAAATGACAAAAGGATGACATACTCTATTGACCAAGACAAGACAACCACGTTAAGCTTTGAAAGCCCTATATATTCTACTTTTTGAACTAACTTACACAGGGAGGATATGTCTGATACCTCAAATTAATCTGATCTGTTTGTCAGGTGAGGGAAAAGTAGTCTTTCCAATAACCTGTGGAGAGATTTGACTAAGGTCCTAAGAAAAAAGCTTTTAAATAAGGTATCCAAAAAGCAGGTTTCAAACACCTCCATTAGTTATCTGAAGACTAGGGTTTAATGTGGGAAGTTATTTACCTCGATCATGAAGGAACAACATGCATTTTGTGATACTGCAAGCAACTTGGCTAGGCTAATTCCACCAACTGCTCAAAGCTCTGGTTTCTTCATTGAGGCCATGGGCCACATTTGCTGAATTTGCACACTAGCACGGCTTGTCACTGAGAACAGCCTTGCAGGATTTTGAACTGCTTTTACTTGTTTGTGCTAAACACAGTTCCAGAAAATGGATTAAGAAATAATATCTGTGATTCATCTCTAATGTTTATTTGCATAATGGCATGAAAATGAGAGGCAGCTTTGGAAGAGGCTATTTGGTTTCAATTCAAACGAGAGTGCTTTAACACAACAGTTAAAATGAGTTGTTTCCATTTTTCCAGTTGATTATTTTAAAGACAGAGTTCAATGCATACGCTAAAAAAAAAAAAGCCCAGTAAGCTTGCTACACTACAAGTATGAATGACACATATCTGATCTCTAAGAAGTTTTCTTTCTCATCTGGGAATTTTTACCAAAACACCAAGTTCTATTTCTGCAGCTTGTGTGATTTGCCACAAAATAAAATTATGTTTTAATGACAATTTTTTGTCATTAAAAAGAATGGTTTTGCCAGACTGATTTTCCAGAATCTTATTTTCCACTTCAGGAAAGCAAGGCTTTGCTTCATAAAGCAGTGCCCTGAGATGTTCTCCAAGGACCTGAGTGTTTAGGCTCAGGGGGTGCTCATATTGCCTGTTGTACCATATTGGAAAAAAAAGCCTAAGCTAGCTTTGGCAGCCCAGCTTCAGCAGTTTCATATATTAATTACCTTGTCCAGAATTTTAAAGAAGCCCCACAGTAAGGTCCATATTGCTGTCAAGTTTCTTCCAGAAGCAAAATTAGCTCATTTCCATTTATTTCTCCTAACACTACAGTCAATAAGCACAGTGCAGCTGATTCTCTGCCACAGCAATTCTCTGCCAACCCTCTCTTCCCTTCCTTGTACATGGCTTTGTGATTCCTAGAGCAACTGCACCAGAATCAAGCTGAAAACTGAAGTCCAGACCTGAATGCAGCCAAAAACCTTCTAAATGCATAACAATAAATTATGTCACTATCTGAAGATCTATATATAACATAATTATGCTAATTTCTTGTAGACATGGTATTTCTACAAAGTTTTAACAACGGAATTTTGGCATCAACAAAGCACCTCTTGGTTTCAAACAATTACTACTGATGTGAGCTGATGTTAGTTTGACAAAGGTTATACAACTCTTTACCATATTCCCGAGTTTCTTCCTTATCAACAATTTTGCTTGCCTTCAGCATCCTTACCTGCATCTTTTCCCACCACCAATGCATTAAGGAGAGTTCCAGCTTTGTGGGAATCCTGAGTTTCTCCAAGATCTCCAATAACAAACATTTTTTTAATTTGCCTTTTCTTCCTCCCTTCACTATTAGAATTGGATTTCTTTAGAGGTGGATAAGGAAACACAGAGATTGGGGCATTCTGTGATCATATGGTCACATACAAAACAAATATTTCATTTGAGCAAGGAATGAGCAGGAAGAAACTTTCATAGGACAAAAAAGAGACCAGGCCATCCATGCCTACAATGATCATCTGAGAAAACAGTGTAAGCTGAAAGAGTGTATTTCAGTTGCTCACTAATTTTATTTTGTTTTCAGAAAGATCCCAAAAAGCTAGTGCATTAGTTCCATTGATATCCCATATAAAGATCTACAAAATTCTGGAATTCTTCTTATTTATGCTTGTTGCTTGAACTAAATGAGTGAAACAACTAAATATGCTATGATGTTTCTGAAAGACTAACAGTTTAGTCAGATTCATACAGAAAGCATATATAACTATTTCCTATATTGGTCCCACCAAAAGATTTAGTTTTTATTTAATAGTTTTACTCTCTTAAGAATGTCTCTCTATGAAATAGAATTCCTATTTTCTATGTTATAACCTGTGATTAACCATTCTGTGGCCCCAGAAGGAAGCACTGCATGACCTAACAGTTTTTTCTGATTGACAACATACTTGAGGGTCAGTATAGACCACTTGCCTGCACTGTTTTTCAGCAAAAATGACTGAACTCAAGCAAGTCTTTTCTACAACAAATCTCACAAATGTTCTGCTCATTTTTTAAATGGAAACCATCCAAAAGTTTCAGCAGAAAATTTCCCAAAACCCAATTGGCAGTATTATTTTTAAAATAAATAATTTAAAATTTGTTTTTCAAATTGAAAGCTAGGTTTTCATGTTTTCAATATGACCAGATGTTTAGGATACTGCACAGGGCTACAGGAGACAGAGTATTTCACATGGGATCAGGCAGAGCTGTTCATCTCATGCTATTTTTCCCTAAAATCATATCTTTCTCAGTCCAGGCCCATACCCTAATTACCAGGCTGTAGAGTCTTTGTTGCTCATTAAACACAACAGAGCTTTGAAACATTTTTGGCACAACAGAAGAAAGCAACACCAAAAAATTTCAGTAAGTTACACACTGCATGTTAGCAAAAGCTATGATTAAACTTTGAAAAGAAAAATCTATCATTTCTCCAACCACAGAGAAGACACTGTTCAGATTTTGACCGAGGGCTGCTGTAAATTTCTAGTTTGTTTGAAACTTGGTCAACAATGCACCCTAACAATGACTCATTGTAGTCAGCAGAAGGAAAACAAACAGCCCATCAGAAATCTAGCTAAATTAAAATTTCTATCAACAGAAAATGTTCCTGTATCAAAACAGTGAAGAAACCATTTAAATTCAATGTTTAAATTTGCTAAGCTGTAATCTTCTGTGTTCCTCATATATTTTGGTTGTATTTTTATTGTTGTTGTTTTGAAACATTCTTTCTTTGAGTAAGTCTCAACAGAGAAGAAAAGCTGAAGGAAATTTCAAATAGGATGTTAAATAGGAAAAGCAGATACTCGTCTATTCCCTCAAGGAGCATTATCAACACCAGTAATATTAAAATTAAAAGTAAATTCCAAACATCCATTTCCCTTGCTTTATTTCTTTGTTCTTATTGCTATAATATTTTTTTTTCTTCAATATTCCTGTAAGTAGAAAAAACAGTTTTGCAAACACAGGAATGAAAAATGACCCACACACAATCCATGTAAAGTCTTTAGGGGTCAGCAGATGCAGAGAACAGTCCTGTTTATCATTCTGTAGACTCAGGACATACTCCTTCCTCTCTTGTATTCTAATTGACAGAAATATTTTATTGGATGGATCTGTTCTATTTGTGGTTTGGAGATAGACAACATAACTGTTCTGCCTATTTATGTACTCTGCCATCTGACCATACAAAGACTAGGATTCTAAATTTCTTCAACTGTGTTATGTGTAGGTGTCACAATTAGAACACCTCTTCAGGCAACATATGACTGTGCCTCTTAATATAGAATTTTTATCACACATTTAAATAAATAAATGGAAATATATTCAGCATTTATGCATTTTAGTTCAAAAATTATTCAAAAAGTGTCTAGATAAGTCCTGGTGAAAGCTGAAGTTTTTGTAAGTATTTACTAACATATGATTGCACATTGTACCTGGTACTTGAGTTATCTCAAGTATGGCCTTATATTTTGCTTGCACTTCTTTCAAACACACATAAACCCACTACTTCTTACAATTTAGATATCTAAAGTATTTTTGCTTGATCAGTTAACATTCACTAAATATCTTCCTTCTCAACAATATAAAAATTCAAACCCAAATTTTATTGCCTTGATTCCTTTTCCTTTAAGCAAATAAGGCAGAATTGCAGACCCTCTTTTCTTCTTTAAGAAGGATACTTTTTTCCTCATTATCTGTAGAAGAATTTATTACCTTTTATTTGGAATTACACACAGATAATTTGAAAGATCTTCACTGAAAAACTCCCACATACACTCAACTGTAAGCATGCAGCTCTGTTACACTGGGGTCCTTAGAGTTCCCATAAAGACCAGAAGATAATTCTGCACATGAACAGAAAATCAAACTACACTTATAAAATCTGTTTACCTTCAATCACTTCAGCTGCTTTTCCCACAAAATTCTACAGGTAGTTTAAAAAAAGAAAATCATGTGAAGAATGCAATCTAAATAAGAGCTGAATATAAAAAAGGAAAAACATAAAAGAAAACTAGTAGAATCAAGAATTACAGGTTTATTCTGCCTCCAAATTTAGTTACAAATTAAATGTAGTTTGATACTGAAAGTCATTAACTAATGGATAGTATTCCAATGTACAAACATTATGTGCAACCAAAAAAATACATTCTGCAATAGAACAGAATTGTGTCAGTGTTGGCTGTCACGCACATGCTTTTCTATTAATTTTTGAAACACATAGATAACAAGACTCAGGGAGGGAGCAAAGAATCTTACAGTACCTCCTCAACATTAAAACAGGAAAGGAAAAAGAGATCAACTCTAATTTTTGCTTAGTGTTTTAAAATGTTTCGATGGATCTGTGTCAAAATTCAGTATTAAACACGCTTTAATACTGTTATAATTTTAGTAAAGGACTACAGTCATTGAGTTGCTCCAAAATAACAATAAATAAAAAAGTCAGGAAAATGTACCAACATACATTATATTTACTACTTTTCCTCCTCTCCTCTGAATTTCTTGAGCAGTAAATTCTACACAGGTGCACCACATACCACTAACATAAAACCAAAAGGCTACAGCAGGTCCCTTCACCGGCTGTTCTTTGAGCTGTAACAAGCCCATGGTATTTTTGGACTCAGAGGCAGTATCAGAGGCTTTGATGTAAATCTAGATAGGCTAGACAAACTGCAACAGACTTCAGAGGATTCTTGGGAATTTACTGAGCATTCACTCACAGCAATTTTGTCCCACTGCACTCATATGTGCAATCAGGTTACTGATTGTAATGAAGGAAAAATTTCTTTTTAATGCTTAACAGATGTTTTGTAGTTTTATCATTATTAGTACCCCCAGGCTATCTTAAATTACAAAGATCTGTCTTAGAGTCTAAGACTCAAACATGCTTAACACTCTTTGCAACTACAACACTTTATTTAGCAAAAGGTTAGATCTTGAGCTCTGTATTTCTGTGCTGAGTAACTTTTACAACCACAAACAGCAAAGATGTTGGTTTTCTCATTGAAGAGTTCTGTTTCCATTTAGAAGTACTTGGATTACCTTGTTTAATACCTATAACACATTGCCATTTTTGAAAAGTTATTTTCTACTTCTATTAAACATTTATAAGAATAGCAGTCTGTTGGATTTTTGCTTCCTTTATGTAGAAACAGATGCAGAAAGAGAAATAATTCACAATTGCTAGCCAATGGCACTACATGAAAAGTCTCCCTACATCTTCTCACAGCCATGGTGCAGCCATAATCCCTTATTAGAACATAATATTTGACAAATAATTTCAGCAGCAAAACATATTAAAAAAAAAAAAAGATCTTCAGTCCATGAAGTTTAACCCAAATCTAAGGTCCAAAGCTATGAGAAAATGAAGAGTGAGTAGAAAAGTGTTGCTTTATCTTCAGTGACAAAAATTGCTATTCTTCAATATTGATTTTATCTACAAAGGATAAAACCAGACCAAAATAACTTATTGTCCATGGCACTGTTCTCAAAGAATGTCAGTGCAGCAGAACACAAGGTCACCTTAAAGTGAAAACATTTAACCACTTAATTAGGAAATCACACCAATGGAATCCCTTTAACTTGTAGCAACTTTAGCTGTTTTTCCAACAAAATTCCACTGACACTTTGAAAAGGAACTGAAGTGAATAATCAAGTTTGAATGAGTGCTAAATCTAAGAAAAGGAAAATAAATTTGAAGAAGTTTAAAAATAGAATCAGGAGTTACAGCATTATCCCACCACCAAGACTAAAAAATATAATAATGTTCCTAATAAGTTCTGTGGTTTTTCACAAGATTAGATAATGCAAATTTCACAGATAGGAATTCCAAGTTAAAAATCCTGTGTAAGTCAGTTCTTCTGTATTTTCTCTGGTAAATGAGAAGCATCAGAAATGACATAAAACCACTAACTAATTATTAGTGAAGAAAATAACACAATCTTCAGCCTATACAAGATTCCAAGACATTATGGGGAAGGCCTCATTCCATCCATAAATGCAAAAAAAACCACTAACAACATGCTAAAAGTAAATCTTACTGTTTAATTTTTGTATTTATTGCATCTGTTAGTTTAGGGTTGTTGGATTTGAGAGGAGTTTTCTTGCTTGTGCTCTTAGCTTGTGCTAAGAGTTTCTGCTGTTTCTAGATTCAGTAGGAACAATATTTCAGCCTTCTTCATTTTCTTTCATGTAAGAATAGAAAAACTGTTCTCCAACCTGTGTGAGAAAGAGTCAGAAAATTTGAAAAGCAAACAGATAAGGTGGTTTGGACATTTCATTGAATCTGCAGCTCCATATGAAAAATTTTAATTACTGTAAAGCTTGGCAAAATGTGTTTCCAGAATAGTCAATGCTACAAAGTTGCACCTGTCAACATTTATTATATTTGGCATATTTAGAAGGAAACAGGCACAAATTGGATAAGTAGTTTGTCAAAGTGTATCTCTGAAAATACATACTGTTTGATAGAATGTATTCAATAATTCATGTCTATAGTTTTTGAGGTAAATAAGGTATCTTCAATGAAATTCCAATATATGGAATTACCAGGGGGCTGAATTTTTCTCTTTTTCCCCTGAATTACTTCCATAATTCACATTGGTGAAAAATGTGGGTTATCTCTTAAACTATCCCCCAAATGTAAGGACTTGCAAAATTAAGTCTAAACGGAGCCTAGATCTGGGGCAGACAGTAAATCTATGACACTATTCAGTTACAAATGTAGTAATTAGATTGATTTTCTGTTTTTAACCAATTGAGCCCTAACTCCAGAAATCAATAGCAGAATCAGTTTTTATTATATTTCCTGAAGTTCTGGGTAAGGATTAGCTCTTCTGTCATAAATACTCTATCGTTACTTGTTAATACTATTAGAGGATCAGATTTTCAATACAGATGGGCTATGATCACACAACCAGTTGAGGTGCAATTGCACATGTAGCTGTACTGACTTACGGGGAACTTTTCTTAAGAACATGTATGTGTCTTTGCAAACTATTTTACATTTATGAGAAATCCATACTTTTTGTGAATGTGAGCTGAGGAACACCACCACAACAGGATCCATGCTTTCTTCTCACTGTATCTCCTCTCAGGTGACAAGAGACAGCAGCATGGGATCTCTGATTGTTCTAGGAGCAGCAGCAAGATAACCACTTATTTTCTGCCAGCTACACTTAAAAATGCTATAGTACCAGCAGAATTTCAATAGCATTTACTTGAAGGAGAGCACTAGTCCCAGCAGTAGCATTAAACCAAAAAGGAAAGGGGGAAAGCTCAACCTCTTCACAGCTACTGTTTTAAGGTATGTGCTATCTCATGAGTACCTCAGCATTTTCTCATGTAACTTTCATACTACCTTATACTTGCTTCACATTCTTAAAATGTTCTGCATAATAAGGAAAAAAAAAGTATTTTATTTATATTTTTCATATATGCCTAAACTGAAATGGACATATTTGAATTACACTTTTTCTTTCTTTCCACCTCTCTTCTCTGTCTTTACAACTTTTACTTGTCATTATTTACAAAATAATTTTTAAAAGTAGCTACAACTCACACTTTTACCAACCCTCCCATTTCTAGGCTTAGCTGCAAATACTGCAGATCACTAGGAGAAGGAAAAAAAGAACTGGATTTTTAAATTACTTAAAGATGTGAACTTTTACTTCAACCATTTATACAGTGTATTCAGAATGTTAGTTCTAATAGTATCACACTTTCTATGGAAAATGTGTTCTGCAAATATATCCAGGAATGCTTTTTAAAAGACAATTCTACTGCTTACTAAAACACATGAATGCAAGAAACAAGAGGTTGTAGCAGTAGATCATAATCTCATTATTTATGCAGTCCCCTGTGATAATACGGCCACTCTTCCTGGAGTCTGCTGAACCCGCTTGCGAACTTTGCTCAGCTCAATGAGATGCAGCCTGCTGTGAAAGATGAGTAGAACACACTTCATTCACATGTAAGTCTTAATCTGTCACTTCTTAGTGCTCCTTATGAATTTTGGGTTTTATCTCCCTATTTAAATTGCAGAAAAGGCATTTTGTCTTGTTTTTTCCCACAACTTCTCCATACTTCCATTTGGTGTATATTAAATATTTATGTAGCTATGTCATACACGATTTGAGTCAGTGTCTGCTGAACTGTTATATGGCTCATTGACATTATCAAACTGAGCAGATTTCTTATTATCCTGAAAAACACAGACACAAGAGACACCATGTGTGTTTTTAAGTGCCAAATGTGGCTGTAGGAGCCATGTGAGGGCAACAAGACTTTCACAGACACTGTAAAATAAAATTATTTTAAGGGAGTTATTTTTAAAATGTTTTACTGGATAATAAAAAGATAACAAAGGAAAAATATATTTCATCAGTCTGAATGTGAGCCACAGAATATCTGCTACTGTATTAATTTTTCTTTAGAAAATTGATAACTATAATCCACTTTGGTATTTATCTATTGAATTTTTAAAAAATAACAAGTCACATAGAGCAAAGATTTTTCTCCAAGAGATCTCCCATTTTGGAGGTTATATTTGATGGAGAATTTTCTTAAAATACTGTAATGGGTTTCTGTGGCTAGGTTTTGGTAGTGGGCGGGGGAGGTACATGGGTGGCTTCTGTTAGAAGCTGCTAGAAGCTTCCCCTGTCTGGTGGAGCCAATGCCAGCTGGCTCCAGGATGGACTTCCCACTGCTGGCCAAGGCCAAGCCAATCAGGAGTAACAATAATGCCTCTGTAATAACATATTTAGAAACAGAAAGGTATTGCACGGTAAGAATTCCAGCCAGGGAAGAGCAGAGTGAGAACATGGGAACAACAGTGTAGACACCAAGGTCAGTGCAGAAGGAGGGGCAGGAGGTACTCCAGGCACCGAGCTGAAACCCCTACAGCCCATGGAGATCCATCGGGGTGCAAAGACTCACCTGCAGTCCATGGAGAAGCCCATGCTGGAGCAGGTGGATATCTGAGGAGGCTATGACCCCATGGGAGGCCCAAGATGGAGCAGGGTCCTGCCGGAGACCTGCAACCCATTGAGAAAGGAGCCCACACTGGAGCAGGCTTTTCCTGGGTAGGACTTGTGACCCCTGTGAGGGACCCACAGCAGTACAACTTGTTCATGAAGGACTGTACTCAATGGAGAAGTGACCCACAGCACAGCAGTTTCATGAAGAACTGTTGCCTGTGGGATGGACTCACACCGGAGAGGTCTATCAAAGACTGTCTCCAGTGGGAGACACCCCATGGGAGCAGGGAAGGACTCCTCTCCCTGAGCAGCGGCAGAAACAACAACTGACGGTAACCCCCGTTCCCTGTCCCCCTGCACCACTGGGTGGGATGAGGGAAAACATGGGAGGAAAGGAGAGGTGTGGGGAAGGTGTTTTTAAGATTATTTTACTTCTCACTCTTTTGCTCTGATCCTGTTAGTAATAAATTTAAGTAATATCCCCACTTTGAGTCTGTTTTGCCCGTGAAGGTAATGAGTAACTGACCTGTCCCAGCTGTTAACTCATGAATCTTTAGCTGTTTTGGTTTTTTTTCTGTCCTCTGTCCAGTTGCAGAGAGGAGTGAGGAAGAGGCTGTAGTAAGTACTTGGCATCCAGCCAGGGTCAACCCAGTACAAAAACCTGTTTCTAATACTGTTTCTAATGTTGTAATATGACTATGAGTGATTACAAAATCTTGTTGCTGGGTTAAGCTGCTATTCTCAAGCTGTATTAATGTTTCTCATAGTTTACAAGATTTTCAGTGGTGCCTGGTGATTTTGCCTCCCCAGTTTTCAGTTCTTGAGGTGATACGACTTGTCTTTCATGGCATACTAAGACAATTTCAAAAGTTGCTTCCTTGGGGTGTCTCAAGAAGTGAAGAATGAAGCATCTCAAATTACCTACCACTTTAAAAATTCTTAGCTATAACATACTGCTGATTAAGTATTTTTTTAATATGTAATCAGAGAGAATCTTTTTAAAATACTAAAATTTAGAGGAGATTCTTTGAAAACGTGGCATTAGTGCAACAGAGAGTTTGTCTCTTTCAGAAAATAGCTAGTGTCCATTAAGAATATAAATTTTCTTATTCTTTTCTCAAACATAATGTAATTTCACAATCATATACAAGCTTGCAGCTCCCATTGGAGTTGACATATATCTGACTTTAGCCTGAGGGTAGCAATGCATTTGACATGTTGATGGCAGCCACAGGGATACTAACAGAAATGAAAGCACTTCTGAGTCTTAGGATACACAGTTCAACATTGTTAACAGAAGTCACTGTGTATCTCAAAGTCTTCCCTTAAAAACATGTCACACCCTTTTCAGGTACTAGCTACTGACAAGCAAGACAAGAGCCGCTTGTTTCATCTCCTCAGTTAGTGATTCATATTGGTAAATCTGAAACTTGGGGGAAAATAAAAGCCCCCAAAGGCTCTGTCTTACCTTTCTCCAACTTACCCTGGATTTTTCGTGTTCTTTATTGTTCCCAACATCCAACTAACCCCCACTCTCCTCTCATTACTCTTTTTTCTCATACAGTATTTTTCAGAGAAATTATAGGACAAGGATGTCTGCACATAATGCAGCATTTCTGTTCTGAGCATTTTTTTCTGTAGAACACTGAGGAGCTGGAAGCATCTAGGTTTACCCTGAAGTGGCAGGATGGCTGGTTTCCTCATGGTGGAATGGAGGAAGGTTACAGTGCTGGGGGCCCACCTGCTTCCAAGCTCTTCAGCTCCTCTTCTCCCTCCCATGCCACCATACCCCAGACATGCCACTGTAACCTCACATACTGTTACAGCTTAACCAGGTCCATCTTGGAATAAACAAATGTAGCAGAAAAGTCTTCCTAATCAGAATTACTTTTGCCCTGACTCAGAAAGTGCTGGCACACCATGCCTCAATGCAGTCTCTGAGTTAGAAGATAAAAATGCCATAGAACAAAGATGTTACTACAACTGAGAACTTCCTCTTCTGTACTTCTGGAAATTTCACTCCTGCTTTGAAAGCCTGACCTTGCATGCCTTGAAGGAAACGATATTCCCTGGTCCTTAACTTCAGTGGCAGCAATCAAGATCAAGCTTTCATGAAGGTCGCTGTGTGCCAGTGTCACATAGGTTAATAAACTTATTAAAGATAATCTTATGTTCAGCAGATTTCTGGTGTTACACTGCATCTGTAAGAAAACCTGAATTACATAAACCTGCTTATTGGACATACCTTCCCCTAAAAAACTTTTTTTTTCAATTATTAATTTTTAAGGCTATGGCTTCTATCTTGTTTAATTCAGTTACAGAGAGCAAAGAAGTCGAATCCACGCACAAGGATAAGATCAGAATGCATAAGATCAGAAACATGCATGGGGATATACCAATGCTATAAGAAGTAATTTTTAATGCTTTTAAAGAAAGTTTCTCTGCTGCTTTCAGAGGTCATGAGAGGGTGGAGAAACATAAAATTTTCAAAGGACGTATTTTTAAAAAGATACTTCTAAGTGCACATAAGCAACTCTTCTGAAATAAAAACCTGTATGTCAGCATAGAATTGTATTAACATTGCTGAACAAAAAAAAAAAACAAAACCAAAAACATATCCAAACCCCAGTTTCTCACTCTCTTGATTTCAGGCTAAGCAATGTTACTTTATGAAAAAGTCTTCATGCAATTCAACTAAAACTTGTTTGGCAGAAAGTTTTTGATCCAGTATAGCATAGAAAACATGTTCATGACTTCTTAGCAAGTGAGTAGTCCAACTAAAGCTGGCAGAAATCTGTATCCATTTAAATATTTTACTAGACTATAAACCTAAACCACCCAGAAAAATGGCGAAATAGAATATTTGCTGTCATCAGCATGAACAAACCTTGCAACATCATCTCAACACTTGCAGGTATAAAATGTGCTGGGATATCAAAAAGCAGAAAGCTACTAGCCAAGTGAAGAGTTGCTTTATTTGCGGCTTTATGAGTGATGAAATATGGACTCACTTGTACAATTCCAGTTCCATCAGTTTCCTTTCTTTCTGGCATATTTTGTCAGTTTTGTTTTGGTTACAAGTTTTTTTACATTGTGTACAATGTGATTTCAATAAACAAACAAACTTAGTCCAAAATATTTTTAGTGTCAGACTTATTCCTCCCTCTAGAAGTATTTTGCACTTGCAAAACGGACTTTCCTGTCTGCTCTAAGGAATGTTGTACTTCACCCACAAAATAGGGAGGAATAATGTAAACTACCTCTCCAGTGTCCCCTTAATGGCCTTCTTCTTTAATATATTGAAAAACTTATGATGATGATTCATTTTTTTCACATACAACATATTCAGCATATGAAATACTTTTTCAAAGTACCAAGTTGCTTAATAGAAATTCTAAGTGAGCACTATATGGATGTTTCTAGGAGAGCTTGTTCTCATAGGAGCACCTAAGACAAAAATCTCAATAGATAGAGAGCACTAAGACCTCATTAAAGTTTTCTTCATCTTGTAATTTATTACTTTGTTAATTACATGCCAATCAGAAACTTAGACAATTCTACTTTCTGATTAATCCTTAAAAAAATCCACCAAAACAAAAAGCATCAATCTTCTGCTCAATTTGGCTGCTTGCATTTAGCTACTAAATAAAAAACCAATCCAGTGGAATACAGAAATAAAGAATACAGAATATCTTCCTAACTGACAACATTTTATGATATGGAAAGAAATCTGAATTCTTTGATAATATTCATGGTAATAAAAAGTTGCAGCACATTTGTTTTTTTGGAGCATATAAAACAGGTATTTGTAATAATGTTTTGGCCTATTCAGAATATTTCAGTAAAACCAGTGAAACAAGACATTTCAAGCTTCCCTCTGAGTTTAAGTATCTCAATCATTTTGACAACTTCAGGTTTATACTACTTTTTGTGTGAACTTACAATTTGCCTACAGTTTATTGCAAAACACTACTAGGGGACAAGCAATTAGCACTAGCAGAGTAATGGCTGGAGTTCAGCTTGCTAATGAAAAAAAAAAACACAACAAAACAAAACCAGTATGGATGCTGGTTTTATTGTATGAGACATGGTAAAGCTCAACACATAGACACCCTGAGACTCACTCTATACTTTTCTTCAGATTTCTTATTACTGCTGAAAATTTTTGAGATATTTCCAGAGAAAATTCTTGTCTGATTTGCCCAGACTACATTTTGTGTTGTTATCTGTGAACACTTGAAATTCCACTTTATTCATTCCAGTCATACCTCTAGAAGTAGATTTGTAACAGAATTTTGTCCTTGAAGCCCAACACATTTCTCAGGGAAGCCAGCTGCAAATGATAGTTTTGGAAGTTTGATAGTTTTGCCACATGCCTACAGGTCACTGAAGATATGCCTGAATTATGCTACATCAGATCAGTTTGAGGTCATTCATTCCCACCGGACTTTGTGCTGTGTACTTACCAGATGTTTCTAATACATTATTTAAATTGTAGTGTCTAGAAACTCCAGCATGTCCAGGGGCAATATAATACCTCTAGATTTATCCTATTTGGTATGAAAGCATCCACTACATTAGATGGCTTTCTAACACTCTGCTGCTCTCTCTCACACAAAAATTCTCCTCATACACCATTCTCCTACACGTGGGGAATAAGTCCAGAATTAGCCTTTTAAATACTACTTTTCAAGTATCTTGCTGGGCCTAACTTCAACAAAATGAACAAAACATGGTTTCCAGTATATTTTTCCTCCCTATTTTCACCGGAGAGTAGCAAAATTTTCCTCCTTAGAAATACTGTGTTTCTTCATCAATAGCTATTGCTATGCTGTTTAAATAGCAGTTAGCTTTAGTTCATAGTATCCTCTCTCTGAAGTTTATACTATTTCTTATCTTCTTTTTGTTTGTTTTTTTTGGGGGGGTTGTTTTTTGGGGTTTTTTTAACTGACATTATTTTTTTTCCCTGTTTTAGATGGTTACTTCTATTGCCTTGCCCTTCCTTGATACAATTAAAACCCCCCAACATTTACTGTTCATCTCAGATCACATACACCTGGCAGCAGTCACTTCAAAGAAACTGCATCATAAATGAAGCCAGAACAGCTGGGTCTAGCAACATAAATAGAAACAGAGCATATGTATATACACCACAAAACAAAAACAAACCCCCAATCACAATCCTTTCATGTATTCAATAAAGCAATATGTTTGAATAAAAAAGACCATTAGCGTTTCATCACTAATGTTGTCAGAGCCTTTCATGGGAAACAAGCCTAGAAGAGTTTCTGTGCAGCAACTGGCAAAATAATTATTGGAAGCTGCTGATCTTGAAATTGCAAGCCAGGGAACAGGAAGCAGCAAAATGATTGATCTTCTTTATTAAATAGTGACAGAGATATTGTTTTAATGCATCTTATCTTCATCCTAACCTTGGGATGTAGTGCAGTAGTCACAAGGAGCATTCACTATAACTGTATCATAAAATGTGTATTATATAAGTGACATGTAAGGTCAAGTACTAAAGATGCATAGTATAATAATACAGCCAATATATCAGAAGACAAGTTAATGTATGCCTTTTATTTTTGTCTACACTATTTCATAAAACCAATTTCCATTTTCATGCACATGATGAATTGCACATTCTAAAAGCCTTTTGACAACATTAGGAGCATCTCTTCTTATTTTCTGGACATTAGGGAAAAATTTGATTACTTCTCTATTTAAAAATATAACTCCTGACTGCAAGTGCTAACATTCATAAGCTATGTTTATTTAAATGGTGTCCGGATAAAAAAAGATGTTATGTTTGTTTTCCTTGAGAAATGGGGCTTTATTAAAAACTATTTCTCCAAAACTAGCAATAAATTACTACAGTTTATTACTTATTTACTGTCTGGAATATTTTTCTTAGCAGAACAGAGTGTCTCACTCTTAAATACAAATAAAATAACAATAAGAGCATGCAAATTGCTGGACCTCTTAACAGCAGGGCCACATCTGCACCATACTCACCGATGTTGCAGACAAGAATCAGCACTGCCAGCTGATTTTTCCCTAGAGTTTTCCCCTTTTTAGCATGTGTGGCAGGCACCTGGCCTTCTGCTTCTCTGAAATACAGTTTTATTCAACTTCACTTACATGTGCAAATGAAGTATAAACTATTAAAAAGGCTCATTACAACTGTTTATTTTACCCAATACTGAAAGACATAGAGCCACAACGTCTTTAATAATTAAACAAAGATGGCAGGATCAAGGACTCACTGTATCAAAAGTCCAAGTGTGAAAGTGAACTCTTAGTTTTCAGATATGTCAGCTACGCACCTTTTACTTCAGGTGTTCTCCTTGTGAAATGGAGTGTGAGTGACCTATCAGAGTCATCCTGAAAAACAGGATTAAGGAGAACATGTGGGTCAAGAGGAATTATAAACATATGGGAAACTACAGATAGATCAGTCCTCAAAATAATTAACATCCTCTACTGATTGATGCCACAGAAATCACCTTATGTATATTCCAGTGTGAATCTGTTCCATGTGGGGAAGTGGTATTTATGGTCCCTACATATGTGGGATGCCTGTAAAATGCTTTAAGAGCAAGAAAATTCAGCTGCAGGACCTAAGCAGGGAGTGAGTGGAAATATGAGGAAGATATATATCATTTTGAAAAAAAAAATGGAATGCTGAGAGCCTCTGGTTATTTTCTTTTGCATTTATTTGCATGCACCTTTACATCAAGAGAGGGAAGCAATATCACTCTACATAATAACCATTTCAAGTGGGGGAATATTTCCTCACCGACAGAGAATACAGTGCCAAGCTGAATTAACAACTAACTTCTAGCAGGGACATTAAAAAACTAGTTTACCTGGAATACCTGAGATTATAATTTTTACATTATTATAATAAAAATAATGGTCCTCAGAAGCAATTCGCACTAAACATACTCATGCTATGCTTACTTGCACATCACTCATGCATAGTACTAGTTGTCAATTATGAGGGCTGTGATAGTAACTCTAAAAGGTAACAACTGTTATGATGTTCTTACTGTTCTGAGTAGCCTAAAAATTATCATCAGGTAATTTCTTTGATCTTATGGCTCTGAAATATATACACATAAATAAAAGATGGGTCAAATCCTCCTTGTCCTCCCTATTAGCCTCGTTTTCAGCCAGGGGAAGTAAATGATATATATTACATAACTCCAAAACACATTGAAAAAACTTCTTACTCACTTAGGCCACATTTATGTTTAAAAGAGTCAGGCTTAAGCACAAGCTACAGAGACAGTAATCAAACACGAATCATGTATAAGGGAAACACTAGAAAGAAGAAAGTATGTGAACAGCTGAGGAACTTACTCCAAAGGAGGAAAGCAGATCTGAGAATAACACAAGACTCAGAATTGAGAATACTTTTGTTCATTTTTATGTATAAGGTCATCTGAAAGAGTTCCAGCATGACAAGACGGTAAATGCCTAGCAAACAAAAGCACGTTCTGAAGGGGGGCAGTACCCCCCAACAAAAGAGAAGACAAACACAAAGAGACTCCCTCAAGCTTTAGAAACATGGGCAGGGAGAAAAATATTTCTAAGGTAGGCTAGTGATTAGGGCAAAAATGATATGAATATCTACTGCAGAACAAAAAAAAAAACTATACTATGACATGTCCCCTTCATTCCGATCAGAAAACTTTTTATGTAATTTTTATCTAACTTCAGCACTATGTTACATTTTTCTTTCTTTTACCTACACACACAAAAAAAATCTCCTTAATATATGAAACTGTCAGTGTGTTCTTCAAATATTTGTATTCTTTTTAAAATAAATGAAATCTTTTGTGATACAGCTTGTAAGAAAATAGTAAGTAAACTTCCTTAGTTCAAACATTTTTACTACTGATACTTGAATATAATCCCATAGTTAAGCACATGTTTATGCAATTCTAATTTCTTGATTGTCATACAGTCCTTCATGCAACAATATTTATTCTATGTACTGTCTTAGACCTCATCAATGCGTGTATTTGTGAACTGTTGACTGCAAAAGCAGTTCTTAGAACCCAGCCTTTTTGTGTCCAATCTTAATGACAACTGCCAAATCTATTTATATTAAGTCAAGGTGCTATCATACGGCAGTCTGTAATCAACGAGCCTTCTGATACTTCATTATTTCATGTTGAGCCACATTTCTGTATCCAGGAGGTTACTTGTTAAATGCAATAATCTTTTATATATTCTCTTTCAAGATTTGTCAAAGAGCTTCTCTGCTCCAAATAAGTGCCAGAAAATGAAATTCCATCTTTCTTTAGAAAGAGAAAACATGAAATGTGTGCTACACTGCAGCCACTTATTGTTTTAACTTTTTAAAGAAACCTTGCCCTCGAGTGTTAATTGCATTTCCATTAAGAAACATGCACAAGTTGCTATTATACCTGCCAGCCATTAGCTGTCATGATCAGAAATGAAGACTAATGCTAGCTATAGCATCTTTAAAACAGTGGAACACTGCCACAGACAAATTAGCTGATAAGGAAAGCAATTTTAACTTGAAAGACAGCCTTTTGTTGTATGGAACGGATGATACAAATGTGATCAGATTCTGATGTTGATTAGTTGCTCTCCATTGAAATTATTTGCAGAGGCAGCATAAAAACTTCATTTGAAGATGGAACAGTTTATCTTAGAGAAGAAGAGAGCTGGACTGAAGCATGGTCCTGGTAGACCTAGATTCTAGACTCTAAAACTGTGTCTTGGTCTTTTATATATTTTTATTTTAGTGAAATAAAGTCTCAAAAAACTGACTATAACTATAGGCAACACAAAGAAAGAACTCTAGTCTACAAGCAGTCTGAAACAGTACAAAAAAGCCACACGAGAATGAGTTTCTCCATTAAAAAAAATCATGGACTGTTAATTCAAAGACCAAACTCCTCATCTACGTGATAGAACAGGGAGGGGGAAAATAAAAGAAGAAACAAGGCAAATGTTTCCAAATGCACAAATACACATTTCACTTTCCAAATGTAGAGAGCTTCATCACACATACAGGCTCCAAAGACTGTGTAAAGGAATTTGGCATCCCCCTTTGTCTGCCATCAAAGGGAGAGGGAATGTCCACATTTGTGATGCTTTCCCTGACAGTCCTCGAGTTATGGCTACTGCTAATCCAAAGTGAAGGATAATAAGACTCCCAAATGCCTTATATGGCTTTAATACCATGAACAGACCTAAACACTGTTTGCTTTAGTTTATGCCAAAACTGAATGCATGAGGTAAGTTGTATGAACTGGCCAAGTCCTACCTTAAGCTCTTGTTACTAGGGAAGCTAGCTGATAATTTTCAGTTACTCTCTTCTTACGAGATTGTAAGACTAATGGGCTAGATTTTTATATTATCACATTTTTAGTTACAAGTCCTTTTAGGTAAAAGAATCACTGGACACCAAAACATATAAAGTAATAGAGCAAAAGCTATTAGTCCTTTACATCTAATTAGACTAGAATACCCTTGTGCAGAAATCCGGGCAGCAAAAGGAGAGCAGGAATGGAAAAAAGAACAGAAGGCAGTCTAGGTGTTAGCTACATTTGCTCACTCTCACTTTTTAATAAAAGCAACATTTGCTCACTCTCACTTTTCAAAGAAAAATGCACAGTTAAAGAAAATCAGCAGTGCAAGCATGAAACAACATTAACATAAATTTTATAGCACAAGTTGAACACCTTTGGAAACAAATTGGTTATGAAGTAAATAAACTTTGAAGCCTTGAGTACAATCTAATAAAGAATGTAAAAATCTAAACCAGTGGCATATCTAAATTTTTTAGCTTTCAACTTAAGTCCAGCTAGACTTAAGAACTTAGGCATTACTATTTAAGTTATATCAAAAGTTTGTTTTTAAATGAACAGTTACATACTTTATTTCTTAAGTTCCAAGTTCAACCACTGGAATAGAAAAAATATATTTGATCCTTGATATGTTCCTTACCAAAGGTTCCCTTTATCAAAATGCACTGGTTTTGTGAAATTCTCTAGTGGAACATCCCCAAATCATATAATAAATTATCACAAAAACTCCTAAAAAGCAGCTAAATCAAATAATTTTTAAACATTATTTTCCTTGGGACCAAGTGTCTGTCCTCTCATAAACACAATCCCATTGTGAGCCTGCCACATGCTACAAAAGGACTCTTGGGATAAGGAATTTCCTTCTGAATTCAACTTACTAAGTCGTCGTAATATGTTTGAATGAGTATATCCTTCTATAAACACACAAGTAGAATGTTTTCAAGTCATAATTCCAACATGTTATAGTCATTCTTTAAAGACATCTTAAAATGAGCGATATGTTCCAAGTTCATCACTGTCTAGTGAAAAGATAAAAAGCTTCAGAAACTTTGGATTGTAGAGAACATAATTGGTCAAGGAACAGAGTTGGTCACAGAAAATGCTGCATATGTTGCAGATAATACCACACAACATTTATATCTCAATTAGCCTAAACTAAAATGACTACTGCTTTTTCAAAACCACACAAATCAATCAGAATTTCTTTAAAATCAGATTTCTGTCATGTCAGCTACCTATACACTGAGAATTAAAAGACTACCAAGAATTGCTTTAACCAAGGACTGATTAAAGAATCCAGGAGCATTACAGTTTGAGAGACTAAACTACAGATAGCTGAAGTAAAGGACAAACTGTAAGGCATATTATTCTTCTAGAACTACAAAGAGTAGTTAAAACTAGAAACTCTTAGAGAAGCATAATTGAGTGACTTTCCAGCAGTTTACTGCTATTTAGAAGTTTATCGCATCATTCCTTGTAGATTAAGGAGATTAACATTGTTTCCTTTCAAAAAAAACCCAAACCTGTTTACTTACCAACTAATCATTCTTTCAATCAATACTAACAGCAGAAGCTTTTTCCTCAAGCAAAACAAAACAAACCTTAATTAATTTTTAGATTCCGGTAAATGATCTTTTGAGGTTTTTTTCATATAACAACAAATTTTTCCACCAGAATTTGGGTATTCTAACTAAATACTTTATATTTCATTTCCATTTGGAAATCAATGGAAGCTATTAAGAATTCCTATTTTTCTTGAAGAAATTCTCAGTGTTATAAAGTGAACATTTTCTAACTTATAATTCTTTATTTTTCTTCTGTTAACTGTCAATCCTACAAGTCCTACCCAACCCCTGTTGGTTTTGGCAAACTTTTTCTGTGCCAGTATGTGTAGTTTCATTTTGAATGTAACTTCCTTTTACCTTCAAATACTAACAGAAATAAAAAAGATTGCGTATCTATACATCTATCACAACTTATACTTTTGAACACAGTCATAGAATCATTAAGGTTGGAAAAAACTTCTAAGGATCATCAAGTCCACCCTTTGACCAAGTACCACCATGCCCCCTAAACCATACTACAAAGTGCGACATCTCATTTTCTGAACACACCCAAGGATGGTGACTCCACTGCCTCCCTGGTGAGCCTGGAGATTTTAAATAATTGTAAAAGTCAAGCTACTTGTATCTTTAGTACTTTTAGCATTGTTCCAAGTGGTGTTTGAAAGACCTTTTGTCACATAAGACATGAGGTTAGTTTATATTGAGGATATATACTTTTTTCCTAGAGAATCTAACATATTTTATAGAAGAAAATATCATAAGATTTATTTACCAGTGATCACTCCTAGTCATTACTTGGTTAAATTTTAGGGAAAAAAAAAAAAAAAGAAAAAAAAGTAGTTGCTCAAAGGTATACCTGTTTTCTGTTAATAACTAATTCTAATATTGGTTTGGGAGTGGGGTGAGGGGGAAAGTCAATGTTTTTGGGCAACTTGTACTAACAGCTGTCTCCAAGACTTAATTCTGCAAGCTCTGCTCTGTGCATCACGTTCTTCCCAAGGTCTCTACAGGCACCCTACCCTCTTTATGCACTGTATTCATTAATTTCCTCCATATTCCTAAATTTGGACGATAATTTAAAAAAAAACCCCCAACAACAGCATATATTTCTGTTTTTGCTGTACTTTCAGTATGCTGGCTTTTAAACTATGAGATACAGAGGACAATAGTACTCCCTCTGTTTTGGAGAAAGCACAACCAGGGATGCCCTAGTTGAATACTAAAAGTTAAACAGCTGAAGTTCCAAGATTATGGAAATTCAAGGGAATCAGTTTGGTTTTTTCCCTCACAGATTAAGCATAGAGTAAATTTACAAAACTCACTGTTGAGAGTCCAAATTCAAATTAGAAATGCATAGTTATCTCCTATTATCTGTAGTACGGCCTTTCCCTAGGGGAAAGGAAAGGAAGGGGAAACAAAACAAAATTGCCCCCACACCATCAGTAATTGAAAAGTAGGTTAAGGAAAAAGAAAACAGTTGCTCAATTCTTTATTTAGTGCTGCCTAAAGTAAATGACAGATTGGTCCTTCTATCTCCTTACACTTCTTGTTACCTTTATTTTTGGTTTTCACATATAGCCTTTATTGTCTTATTAGCTATTCACACCATGGCAGTGAAGTTCCACCTGTTGTTCTGAAGAGATTTTGGAGGCAAACAGCAGGAGTGTGATGATACTCATGAAATGTGAATATGTAAAATTTCTGGGCATGCTGATTGTTCAAAAAAGAATCAGCAATCCCATACCAGAAATCTAACTGCTGTCCTTTCCTTGAAGGTATTAAAAAACCAAACAACAAAACAACAAAATACATAAACCCACTGTTTTGCAAGTTCCTGATGCTTTTCTACAATAGTATCTGCAATAGTTATTTGTCACCTGTGTGGGCTGAACATGATAAATTGCTTGCTTGCTAAAATTCAAGATTACTGACAAGAAATTTGGCCTCAGGACATTATTTATTTCCTACCAAAGCTTTAGAAGTCCTTTGTATATGCTTTGTCAATCAAATATGGGCCAGGAAATCACTGTGCTGAATACTAATGAAGAGACTAAGTAATCCTTTGCAAGAAATGTGTGCAGCATCCCCCAATTACATATCCACCACCTATGTGTCACTTGAGCTTCTAAATTGCACACGTAACTGTTATCCGAGGCCCAACCTCATTTCCTTCCTCATGAAAAATCCTCTTTTACATCAGTGGCAACCTCTGTGGAAAGACAAGAACTTCAGGTAATAGTTATCCATATCTATGATTTTTGTTGTGGTATCTGCTAGTCGATAGTTAAGGTGACATAAGATTTTCACATCTGTTTGGAGTATGTTCCTGATGAATTTGAACACAGATAAGCAGCACAAAAGCCTTGCAATAATCTTGCCATGAAAACTTAGTCCTATGCATCTGAAACAGATATTATGAAGACTCATAAAACAGCTAAACTATGCAATAATCTACAGGAGAGTAGCAAATATACAAAAGATACTGGCTTGTGGCTTCCAAAACATCCTGCAAAACATCTCAAGATACCAGAGATCAGGGTACATGAGGGAGAGCAGGGGAGAGAGAATCTGTACCACTGATGTGTCTTCAGATTAGAAATAAAATGTCTTCATTTTAGAAATAAATACATTTTAAGAAACTTAAAGATTTAAGAAGATTGAGCTTCAATGGAGGTATTTTTTATTTTAATAACTTCTGAAGATTTTTCAAAGCTATAATGGCTAAGTACCTCACATAATTAGAAGATTACTCATGTTACTCTTAACTACCTGGCTCTGCAGATTGAAGCAGAAGAGAGGAGAAGCATCCTTCCCCACATGGAGGGGCCTGATTATTGACAGTTAAGCAAAAAACAAATAAATCAGCAGAATGGTTGAAATCATGAATAATATGAACTATTACATGCAGAAAAAAGCATAATGGAAAACAGGGCTTGGCCACATCTTGTGTTTTTAAACAAGACTGAGATTGTGGGCTGCACAAATTTATCACCTGTTTTTGCAACATGCATAAGAATCATGATCGAGGACGACAGATCTACTGGAGGAATTACAGATACAGACAAAAATTAAAAGACTAGATGTCAGCAATTGCACACAGAAAAAGTAAGACATGTTCACACATGCACACCTTTCTAAAAAAAGGAAGAGAGAAAAACCCAACCAGAAAGTTTTGACCATGGTCTGCGTGTATACCTGGACAGAAAGAATGGTGTTTAAGCTGTTACTTAATCTATAGACGGGCAAACTGGAAAGGAGGTCATTCTGGTCAGGATGGTATAGGAAAGAGCAAAGATGAAAAGTTATGTTGCTTTCTTGATAGGGAGGCAAACACTTTGCAGACAGAACCAAGTCTTTATTATGATCTATGACTGAAGAAGATTCCGTTACAATAAAAGAAGTCAATGGACAGGGTGATGTGCCTTAGCTGCAATAGCTCTTTAGTAGACTACAGTAGAGCCTGGTATTATGAATCTCATGCCTCAGGAACACTTACATTAATAGTGTGAAATGTCAAATAGCTATCTGCCAGGTGTGAACCATTAGGTCTCTGTGATTTGGTGCACTCTGATACATCCATTTGATGCAGGGTGCAAACGTAATCAACTTTGATTACGATGTGCTGCTGTGGGCACTTTGGGAAAGGCCGATTTATTTTTAGATGACTGCATCTCTTGAACCGTTGAGCTCTCTTGCTGAAAATCCCTGTGTAACTAGTACTGGAGGACCATTGATACACAACTATCATGTGTTATTTCTACAGAGGAGGCCTAAAACTGGCAGTGTTTACGTGCTTCAATTTTCCTGAGCGCTCCACTTGAATAGTTTTATAGTCATACAGGATGGATAATTTATTAATTTACATAATGCATCTGACCATTAAATATATCTTAAGAAAAGGAAGGGAAATTGATGTAAGTTGTCATGGACAAAATGAATTCCTGCATAGATTGACAGATAACAGTTTTACTGGCAATTCATTTGGCTTTATTTTGAAAGGACTTTGCAGCACTTTTTAATAAAAACATCACACCTGTTTTGTGGATTACATAAGCAAATCTTGCTGCTCAGTAACTAGCTCATTAAAAGTCTCACTAGCAGACTCCACACCAAGTTGTGAACAGAAGACCACTTACGGTGCTGCATAGTGTGCTGAAAGTACTCTCTGCCAGCTGCTGCCATTACCCCATGCAGCACCTGTGAACTGGGTAACAGGAGAAAATGGCAAGTAGATAGTTTTGAAAACACTGAGAGACACCAATCTTTCAGCTTGGTGATATATCAACAATAACCAAATGTCCAGCACACAGCTGGATAAACACATCATATGGTGGGTGAGCAACTGGCTCAAGGGTCAAGCACAGAGGGTGATAGTGAATGGGGTAACATAAGACTGGTGACCTGCCACAAGTGGGGTTCAACAGGGCTCCATCTTAGGCCTTGTGCTCTTCAACATCTTCATAAATGACTTGGACGAAGGACTGGAAGGGATACTAAGAAAGTCTGCAGATGACACAAAACTCAGAGAAGCTGTTGACTCCCTCGAAGGCAGGGAGGCCTTGCAGAGAGACCTCAACAAATTAGAGAACTGGGTAATCACCAACCATATAAAGTTCAACAAGGGGAAGTACCGGATTCTGGACCTGGGATGGGGCAACCCTGGATGTCCGTTCAGACTGGGGAACGAGATGCTGGAAAGCAGTGCCATGGAAAGGGACCTCAGGGTCCTGGTCAACAGCAAGTTCCATATGAGTCAGCAGTGCCCTGGCAGCCGGGAAGGCCAACCGTGTCCTGAGGGGTATCAGGAAAAGCATTGTCAACCAGTCGAGGGAGGTGACTGTCCTGCTCTGCTCTGCACTGGTGCAGCCTCACCTTGAATATTGTGTGCAATTTTGGGCACTGCAATATAAGAAAGATATTAAGCTCTTAGAGACCATCCAAAGGAGGGCAACAAAGATGGTGAAGGGCCTTGGGGGTAAGCTGTATGCGGAACAGCTGAAGTCACTTGGTCTGTTCAGCCTGGAGAACAGGAGTCTAAGGGGAGACCTGATTGTAGTCTACAACTTCCTCACGAGGGGAAGAGAAGGGTCAGACACTGATCCTCTGTGGTAACCAGTGACAGGATCTGAGGGAATGGCCTGAAGTTGTGTCAGGGGCAGTTTAGGTTGGATATTAGGAAAAGTTTCTTCAACCAGAAGATTTCTGGGGACTGGAACAGGGTCCCCAGGGAAATAGTCACGGCACCAAGCCTGACAAGGGTTCAAGAAGCATTTGGACAATACTCTCAGGCACATAGTGTGACCCTTGGGAATGGTCCTGTGCAGGGTCAGGAGCTGGACTCAATGATCCTTGTGGGTTCCTTCCAACTCAACGTATTCTGTGATTCTGTGATATAAACTGCCTATGGCCATGAGCTCATCCCACACCCTCAGTTTTCAAGGTAGACCTGTTCTTAGACCAAAAGGGGTTGGAGACCCATCACTATCTATTCTTTGAGCCCTCCCCTGTTCTACGCAGCAGAACTACAACAGGTATGAGTGCCATCATGTAGGGAGACAAAAATTCTGATCTGCAAGTTGAAGGTCACTGTATAAAATACTTACAGATCTTCATGAATGAGTTCACCAAACCATCTGAGGCTTACTTTCATCTTGCTTGACTCTTCTATAGCTCACATTTCAGATCAAGATACAGTATTATATTAAAACTAAATAAAAGCTCATGTGATTTATGATTTTTTAACCAATCAAGGAATCCTTGCTTTCTGCCAAACTGGAGATGATCATGATGCATGCCCATCTTATCTGAAGAGCTTAAAAATTAATAAAGGATTTTTCATCCTGATAAACCCCAAGACTATCCTTCTCCTGCAAACAATAAATCATTACTAGAGCAGATTTAATTAGCATTTTGTACTTCTGTAAAATATTCAATCCCTCCAGTTTACTCTTGCTGAGCACCGAGATATGTTTGGGAAATGACACAGGTGGAAGAAAACTGTCTTTCTGATGCCTTTCACAGGATAAACACAACTGTGCTTGGTAGAACATGCTGTTATGAAAATATTATGTCACCGAAACCCAAGTCAACCACAATAAAAAGATTACATTAGTACTAAGCAGAAGAGAACAGAAATTGTTTTTATCCTTTCATTATTGATTGAACGTCTTCTGCTCTTTACTACAATCAACTTGTCTTCATTATTCTCACTGTGAGACTAGCCATGGCTTTGTCCAAGTGCTACGATGAAACAGTAAGCTAAATGCACATGCTCCAAGACCTCTCAGAAGCCATATCCAGAACATGGAAACAAAAAAAAAAGTGTATGGTCGAACCTCAGTGCCAGAAGCTATCCAACAAAATTTTCTTATGTTCATTGATATAAATTTCTCAGGACCTGTTTTCTTTCCCCTATGAGGAGGATGCTGTGGGAATCTACTTCCTCTTAAATATGTAACTGTAGAGAACTGTAGAGACTGTTGTTCAACAACTATTTCTTAACTTTCTTGTCTTTTTTTGCATCTAGCTCACCTCTCAAGAGGATTCCCCTAAATTTCAGGGGGAATAAAAAAAGTGGTAACAGCTTTTTAAACAGGTTTCAGATGTTTAGTCTGTTTCTAATTCTTAAATCTCACATTTTTAAACCAATTAAATAGCCACCCTGAGGTAGTTATTTCTTTTTTTGTTCAGTTATTAATTCCTTCTAGATCAAGTCTGTGGACATGGTCTTTGGGATTTATTATAAAATGTCTGCTATTCTTTTTCAGGTCAGCTCACATTTTATTTGCAGTAACCCCAGTGTTTCAGATAGTGGAAGAAGATTAGTGTTATGAAAAATAAAACTATTTAAACACTTAGCCTGCCCCCTTCAGTGATTTGTACATCAAGAAAGACTGATCTTTACCTAGTGTAAAGGGAAACTAGTGTCCCAATCAATCTCAGTCTGAGGAAGCAGCCTAATTGGACAGCTGACACTTCCTGAATAAAATAATATCTAGCTGACAGCATTATCCTCCAGCTCAATGTTCAAAGTTGTTACTAATTTTAATAGTTTCAGAGTTTAGGATGATCCAAGTTTTCAACCTAATCCTGATTCCTAATGTGTTAGAGAGATTAACAGAAATTTTTTTAACACATCACCATTCACTTTCTCCTAGTGAAGCATTATGCTTTTCTTGGAAAGCTGTAACTGCAAGAATTCAAGTTTATCTGCTTTGACAGTCAAGAAGTAGCAGTTTCCTCAGACAAAGGAAAAGAACATTTGCAGACCTGCATTAACTGCTGTTGCAGCTGGCTGCCTGGTACTTTCTTTCTTTGCTAGCCTTGTACAAAAGAAAAATTTAATCTGAGATGCAGATCCCTCATTTTATTTCACAGTGAAATTAAGGTACTTAAGGAGTTTAAATCAGAGGTAATATTAATGGCTTGTTGGTTGTATGACACTGAGTCAGTGTGGCTCAGGCCAAGGAACTCAAAGCAGAAGGTCATAGCAGAGGTTGGGAGAGGACAGGAAGAACCTTTTACAGTTCCTTTATACTGCAGGGGGAGGAAAAAGGAGAAAGGTTAAATGCTGCCATAGTGTTTTGTCCTCCTGAAGCTGTTAAATTGTCACTTTTGCACAATTCTTAACTCTGCCTTAGTTTAAGATTTTATGACTTCGCAGAACAAGAGAGGCGCCAAAGGGAAAAAAAAAAAAGCCAAGTGTCCTTCATTGTCAGTTCTCTCTGTATGCCAAACATATAGACTCAAAGGTATTAAAATAGTATCTCAAACAATCTCCTCCTAAATAAGTAATAATACATATTCAATAACACATTTGTCAGAGAATCGTACTAAGCTGTGAATAATTCTGCCATATAATTTGGGAAATGAGAACTTTCAAATCAAATTAATCATGATCTTATGCTAAAAGCTTCTCTGGTTCTTACTTCCTGTTGTGTAGCATCAAGAATTGGCAAGTGTATTCAGACATTGTAGATAAATCGCATTCACAACCAGCAGGACTGATGCACCTTGCTCATCTCAACAAAGAATTAAAACCTCATTAATTGTTTTGATTTTTTTCTCCTAATTATTTACAACTTGCACTTTCAAGACCAATCTAATCTCAGACTTGAGTCCCCCTTGATCTAGGTTCTGCCCTCCTTCCCGACACAGGTGGACAGTCACTAGCAATCAAGTTAACAGCTCTCAAGTTATTGCTGATCAGTAAAGCCATGGTGCCTGCAACGTGTCTCTGCACAACCTTCCACTTTTAAGAAACAAAACGTTTTACTTAAAACATCACCAACCACCCCCAACTTTGTTTTCCAAGTGCACCACGCCAGAAGTCAGTGATACCAGCTTTCGAAAATCAACTGACAAATAGTCAAAAACTAGTGGCAATCTATATAATTCCTAAAACAAGTATACACATTTTTGAAACAGAGGAAAGGGGTCAGAATCTGGGTTTGAGAGAGCCCAGGTTATAGGTCAGTTCCTCTGAAACATGCCAATTAACATTCTGTAGAATTCTGAGAAACTGTTAAAAGAAAGCAAGTGAAGTGCTATAAAACCTTCATGCTGTCTTGCACACTATTTCCCACAAGCAATATTAAGGGCAACATTAAAGCCCCAACACTAAAAGAAAAAAGGACAAGCAGAAAGGACCCTTCCTGCTTTCAGCCTTAAGCAGAAAACCAAAGAATCACACCTTTAACTTGGAAGCTCAACCCTTACCGATCCCTGGCATATATTGAAGCCACAGCAATTACGAGGCTGAAAATTTAGAAAAAAGACTAGTATTTTTTGAAACGAATATAGTTATTCACAGTAATACCTGCATGCCTCAGCTTACTTCAGCTTGCTACAGGTGGCAGCCACCCTGTTTTGATTAGGCTTCAAGGACAGTTCCTAGTTGGAAATTATTACATAAGTGGGCTGATAAGACGAAGTGAGGGTAAAAGACAGCATTATGATCTCCACTTCACAAATGCTGGACAAGGCCAAGAGGAGATTTTAAAAAACCCAACCAGTTGTCGGGCATGTAGAAAGTACATGGATGAGGTGGCTTCAAATTCAGATGGGAAGAGACAAAGTGTTGCTGTAAGTTTCAGGGTGCAGAAATCTTTGGCAGTATGGCTATTCAGGGTAGAGAAGTGGGATGGGGTGAGAAAATACTGTATAGTTTTCATTCAAACCAATGTGAAAACAGATGACATAGCAGTTTGCTAGTTTGAGAGAAATATCCAAGAGCAGAGCAACAAAATTGGAAGAGGAAACTACCCCAGGAAATGTGACCCAGTTCCTAACTTTTAGGACATCTTCAGCAGGTAGAAAATGAATCTGGACTCAGGCTTTTGGCCTCATTGGTGAGTCATAGCGCTCACTACAGTATTGTCTTTGGGGGCACAATTCTTTTTTTTTTCTTTTTTTTCTTTTAGAGCGCTTCCATCCTGAAATAAATTACATTAAAAAAAATATTGACAAAAAAGAGGGTCAGAATAACTTCTTTAGTTGATGATTTAACATCAATGTGGGAAGTGAGATACTTCCGCTGAACTATTTTTATAAAGTAGCTAGGGAGATTTTCAGTAACACATCTCAGAATGTCCTGTAACTTGGTAACTAAATTTATTACTGACAATTTTCTTCATATTTTTAATGGTCTAGTAAATAAGCAATGCTTACTTTATGTTAAAAGGATTTCTTTTAAGGGCAAAAAATTGTCAATCCAGGAAGGTAAAACAAGCAATGCTAAGGCAGATCAGTTAAAAACCCAATTTGGCTTCTAGGTTTTGGATGCCTTGTGCCCCAACAGAAGGGCACAAATAAAGAGGAAAAAAAAAGACTGAGGCCAGATATGGTGAGGAAAGGAATCAACTATAATACTGTTATGTTAATGAAAAACTGAAATTTGGTCTCCTTTTTAAATGATGCACCTAGACAATTATTTAGCCTTCTCCTGTACTGCAGATAAAGAACTTGAAGAAATACTTCAGATACAATAAAGTACAAAGACATGATAAGTAATTTAAAAAAAAAATCAAAATCCCATTGCAATGTATTAAGGGGTATCAATGACAAAAGAAAGCCATTTCACAACAACAACATAACAACATAAGAGGTTATGAGAAGGGAAAAAGCATAGGAATGGCTTCTATGGTAAGAGGGATGTTACTAATGATGCTCTCCTAGTGGGTCTGTTCAGCACATCCAATATAGCAACTTTGCATATGGTACAGTATTTATTTAGGTTAGCCAAGTCTAAACAAGCAAAAACTGCAGTCTTTTATCATATAGAGTATTGCTGCTGTCCTCAATGCACTTGGGTGCCCAGTCCCAGAACCATGTCATTTGAAAGGAGTTTTGAAATCCCCTAGGTTAGCCTCACACAACCATAACCTCCCTACATGAGATTGTGTTTGCAGGATACAACAGCACCACAAAGATTTAAAGACTGAAATACTAAGAGCTCAGATGCTTTTTTAGACTAGAATATTGTGGGGGAACAAAAATATTTGGGCTGCTTGACCGATCATCAACTTGCAAGTTTTGTAGCCTGTCATTTTCCTTTATTTCTTTTAATGTTTTTCTTTCCTTCTTCTCTCATATTGCCACAATAACAAAGTAGAGCTAGAGTTCTGTTAAGGAAACTTTTCATATCTGACCATGCAGGAGCCACTCTGGCAGTCATACTTGCACCACCTGCACTAGGACCAAAGCCCCTTTGCACCCCGCGGCTGCAGTGACCTGATGGGTGCCCCACTTGATTCCCTACACACCCCACTCTCGCACTGTCAGCTCGACACCAGGTTTCCCACAGCAGAGTCCCAGATGTCTGAATCCTTCAAATAATTTAACCATGGTGCAACAACAGAATAACAGCTTGAGCTGGTCCCGCCAAGGAGGAACACTGAGCAAAGGAAATCTCGGGCTTTTAGATCCTCACAGTCCAAGCTTGGGAAAGTCTGGGGTCCTTGGCTCCTGCTGTGTCTCTGACTGCCTCATCACCTGGCTGTGCCTCAGCTCCCTGTGCCCTTTGTTATGCAAAGGGTCTGCACCAGATCACGGCCTCTTGCCTGGTGCTCCCACCACCCAGCGGTCAATCTTCATCTGGCACACCGCGCTATCTGCACTAAAAGTATTCCTCAGCAGTTCATAAAATTAAAGCATATAGCATCTTCGTGGAAAATGCATCAAGAAAGCAGTGCTGGGAAGGGAAGGAAAAAGAAGGATCCCCTATATATCCCCCAGTCTCAGCTAGCTCCCCTAGCTCCAATTAAAATAACCAAATGTCACTTGTACAGAAGCACAGTGCACTAATGCTGGTCTCATCCTGTTGTCCAGACTCACTGAAAGTGGTGGGGGGACACAGATTTGAGGATTTATTGCTTCTGAAGTTTATCATGAGAAGAGAGGAGCCAGGACCCAAACAGAGCTTCTAGACAAGACTAAGAAGAAAGATTCTCTCAACAGGAGATTCATCCTTCATTCACATGACTTCTGTTGCACTGCTCCAACTCTATTCAATATCAAAATCAAATCATCTCTGGGACTGACTACCAAAATCTCATTCTGTGGTATTTCTGGATGGTTTTGCCCTGTGCCAAGAGGATTCATGCACATACATGCACGTGTACAGACCCTTAACTTTTAGACCCATGAGGGTCATTAGGACTACTCCCCTGCTCAGAACTAGGTTTAAATGCTCTGCTAGAGTGATTGTAGATTACTGAGCATTTTATGAGATAATTCAATGTACAAGCAACATATAAAACAGGACTTATCTGAATATAACATCTAGTAGTCTAAATATTTGGTTCAGAGTTCATAAGCTCCTGACAGCAAAGTTATGGTCCTTGTTTGGTATACATCTGTACATTATAAAGGACCATTAACAGTTACAGTGCTATAAAAATGATAAATGATGACACAGAACACTAACTGCCCATATTTATGCCAACACTTTTAAGTCAGGATGGACAAGAAAGATAACTTTTTAAAACATCACTGAATATATGTAATTATAATGAGCTATTCACAATCAAAAATATGTTCTTATTAAAATCTGTCATCTAAACAAATATTTATTTTTCCCTCTTAGAAAAATATTTACAGTTCTTGACAGTTAATTCCCCATTTATAGATTATGAAGCTGTGTGACCACTCCAAAGCCTGTAGTTAAATATGAGCAGCAGAACTCTCTGTAGAAATATTTGGCAATTTCAGTGAACACACAAATATAGGGTGGATACGAAAACAAGATACTTGTTCCTTCTTACCCTGCACAGTCTGGGATTCAGAAGATGCACAGAAAAAATGCAAGCATGGTTTAAGCACAAGACAGAAATCTAAAACACTTTTTCCCATCATCTGCCAACATACAGCAAATCACCTAATGAGAAAAGAGAAATAACATTATTACCCTAACTTTTTAAAAATTTATTTAATTTACTGAAAATATGAGGCACTCTGTCCACACCACAGATATATCAATAAATTATACACCAGGAATTCATTCTATCATTACTAATTTCCGTTTTTTCCTTAATTTCTTAATGCTACACCTACAGGTCTTGCAATGAAAAGTGCAAAAGTACATTCAAGAAAAAAGGGGAGCTGTGATAAAGCATAGCAGCTGCAAATGTGAACATGGTGATCTATCTCATACAGATGACATTATTGAATTACTAAAAGAATAGAATTTAGAACAGAAATAAGGAATCGTCTATCATCCTTGCATCATTCATCAGCTGTTCATTACCCTAAACGGTGAGTTGCTTAACAGTAGCTGATTTTTGTAAGGCAACTGTCCAGAAGCACTCAGCTCAATAACATCTGGTTTTCAGTGAAGCTCTACTTTTAATCAGTTTTGCCAGCTAGTTAAGTAGAGGCACAAGGAAGTCAACGGACTTGACCAAGAGCAGGTTGTAAAGAGATAGCTCTTCTACGAACATGAAGCCAAAACCCCCCCTGGCTATGTGTGACAATAACCTTCACTTGCTCCAAAGCATTTGTCTGGGTAGCACAGGGAACTTACATATTCCATTCCCAATTATTATGTAAAACCTCAGCAGAATACTATTTTGCCTTCTTGCCAGTATGCTGAACTGTGGCTCAATCAAAATGATTGCTGAAAAGGAAGATCATCCCTGCTTCTGTACTCTTAGTTCATCATTCTCTGCAATGAAGCGGGGAGATTAGGAATACTGTGATCTTCCAGGGTTCAGATACACTTTCCTCAATTCCCACAAAGGAAAAAGAAATTCCAGAAATAGCATTTCGTAAGCTAAAAACCCTGTTGGTTTAGATCTACTGATCTGCACTTACATAGATATCTAATTTTTTTAATCTGCTTCATGATACAGTGTGCATAGTCAGGCAAACCTTTGTTTCAGCCTTGTTAGATCTTTTACTTACAGGAAGCACCCCAAAGCAGAACAAAAGGCTTTTACAATCACATATAGCTTGGTTTTGTTGCAATTAAAATTGGGATATTTTGTTCTTTAAGTCCTAACCTGAAGTAACTACAAGAATTCACACCAAAGTGAGGGCATTTATAAACAATTGCTTTCCCCTCCACGGGGTGCTTGCAGATACATCCCCGCTTCCAAGTTCGATTTGAGTTAACTTACCAACTGTGTGAGCAGTAAAATCCATCCACATTTTAAGACAGCTTAGACACTTTCTTCTGTCTCTTCTGACATCCAGTTATCTTCTTCTTAGACAAACAGGACACTTCCAACTGAGCCACTTTTGCCATTTCATCCAAATTATTTCTAAAAAACCCCAAAAAAATCTTCCTCCAAAAAGGACTCGACTACCCTAATTACCTTAAGATAAACAGCACATGTGTTAACAACCTGATTGAGATTGTTCCCTTATGGGCTCCTAAAGAGATACACAGTGTTTGATTCTACTACTGCTTGAAAATACTTACAACTTCAATTTACATTTCTAAGTGTAATAAAAAATATTCATGTGCAGCTTGATTGGGGCATTTATTCTTACTTAAGTGTATTTGTGATAAGAGTGAATTTATCTATGTTGGTAATTATTCATTTTGTATCTATCTGACTTTGTGGAGATGTATGTCTCGTTTAGAAAACCTAACATTAACTTTACAAGAACCTTAATTATAGTTTGAAAATAAATAATATTTATTTTCATTTTTCAAATACGCTCTTTAACTACACTTCAGCATATTTAAAGCCCCACTATTAACAGAACTGATCTAACTGTACATTGGAAGAGGGATTATATTTCATTAATAAAATAATAAATGCATATTTATAGTAGAATACATTATAAAGGGCAACTCAACTGCATATAAATAATATCCATTTGGCTTTCCTGGGCAGAGTTCAAAATATTCTTGTCATGCTGGCAAAGTGACTGAGTGATCATTTTTACATACTTTATTATCTTTGACAGTATACTTCTTACAATTCAAAACTTAGAAATGTGTCTTTGACAGTTCTGCAACGTCTGCTGCTTAATATTCAGCACTGACACAAACAAACTCAGTGGTAGTTTAGAGGCAGCTTGTGTTTAAAGGCTATTTTTATTACATTCAAAACTGTCCTTTCTTTCTTTTTTTCTCCCCCTATTAAATAAATACTCTCATAACAGTACTAAAAATGGCCAATGTCCAATGGCATTGCATTCCACACCAAGTGAAACCCCTACAAACAAGATACTTTATTAACACAAGAAAAAAAAAAAGGGGGGGGAAGCAGGGGAGTGGTGTAGAAGTCGTTGGGAAAAAATTCTCAGAAACTGGTCTTAGCAGGTACAACTGGAATAAGTAAGTCGTCCCACAATACTTCATTCATCTAACATATGAGGTTTTGGGGTTTTTTTTAAGAATTAGCTAGTTCCAAAACTAATTCATTTTCTTTATTTAATGCTTTTTACATGCTCAAAGACCGAGACTTTGATAACTGAAAATAGGCTTATATGTATATACATATTTATTTTAAATATTTGAAAGGGTACAAGGAATATCAAGAGCCATGGTGTGATAAAAAGCTTCAGTGTTTTCTCCCGATGACTCTTGAGCACCGGTTTGCTCAAAGCACCCCCTTCTGGTAGAAATCTGTAAACTGGGTGCAGATTAATTTGCAGTTTGTTTATATATGCAGAATATGACTACAATGCTCTTTGGCAGGCTCAGCTTCCTTTAAATTCTGAAAACTATGGGTAAAATGTAAATATGATCATGTGTGCATATACGATTATTAGACAGATTTCTGATATTTTTGATTTTTGCTTGCTGATAGTATCTTGCATGAATATAAATCTTGTAAAAAAAGCAATAAAAATTACATTTCATGAGAACTGTAACTATTCATACATTAGAAAAATATTGGACATTTTTTTCTAGGAAACCTAGCTCACTGAAAGAAGAAAATTATTTGGCTTGTATTTAGAACTAATTTTTCATTGAAATTTAGATTGCTGGCATCTTCCTAAAGCATTTGTTCTACAAAAATAGAAGCAGTATCCTGCTTAATTTACTCTAAAGCTGAAAATATTCTTCAGTCTCTACACTAGTGACAAATATGATTAGGTTATAATGAGCATTCATTCTACCAAATTTCAAATACTTAAAAATAATCTTTACTTTGATTTTGACCTTACAGCTTTTACTGTAATTTTAAATAATTGCCAAAGCCCTTACTTTTTTTTTTTTTCTAATGGAAAACTTTTTTTCTCTTTTTCAGAAAATCAGCTACTTATACTGCAAGGGCTATTTGCATTCACTGTAACTGTTTCCACGTGCATGTGGTCTGCCTGTTGCATTCAAGATGCAGAAGAAACATGAGAAAACAGAAGATCCTAATTCAGCTTCTAGTGAATTCTGAAAAAGCAGGAAATTTTCTGATGGATATTTTTTTTCTTGGGTCTCTTGACAGAAGCCTTCAACGACAGAATAAAAAAGAACCACACAAACCGCTGCTGTTACCTACAGTGCCTATCAGCAAAAAAGCAGAGAAGTGAGGCTGGGTGACAGTGCCCACATTTCCTGACCCAGGAGGCACAGCTCAGAAAATAGAGAAATAAAACTGCTTCTCTTGAGAAATCGTGCTTGATTATTCCAGAATTATAATTCTTCTCTGAACTACTCCATGAAAAAAACTGAGCCTGAAGTGTGGCCAAAACATTAGCCAGTGGTGTTTCAGTTCACTGATTCCAATGGACTTGCCGAGAAGATACTCCTTGAGAGCAGATTTAGGTAAAATGTGATATCACCACTTCCTGCCTGAGGAGCAAGCTGTCTTCTGCAGGCAAGCAACGCTGAATTTTGGGGGTAGTATCAACAGGTTCTGGGGACTTTTTGCCTCAAAATATTTGAATCACCCATTTCTCTGAGAAGCCCCCTTCAAAGCTCTTTTTCTGAAATCACCAGTATCTGTCAGAAATGTTTCATTAAAATACTTTTTGAAAATAAAAGCCCTGACTTTTTGCATGAAAAGTCTCTCCATGAAAATATATGTGTTACCTTTGATTCCACTAATTTCAATTAAGAATTAAGATGATGTTAGCTTGCTCTGGTCAATTAGATTCCTGAAATCAACCTGAAATAGCATAAATGGTTTTGAAATTCGTAACTAGTACATATTTGGAAGTAAAATAATAAGAAAACCATTCAAAAACACAAACCACAAAAGAACAATATCCTTTTCTAAACAACACTTCCCATTTCAAAACAAAGGGCTATCCAAAATTCTACTTTTAAACAGGATTTCTTATATACGGTTTCTGATTAAAGATTACCATTTTCAGAAATAAAAAATGTCACTTATGTATAAGGTTACCCTGCCATCAATACTCTTATGTCATGCATGTCATGTACAATTCCTCAAATTTATTATACGAAAACTAGCCTTATTAGCAGCAGCATCTGACAATGCCAATGTATATTTTTGGATCTGCATGTTCTCCTTCTACTTGATGAAGAATAATCCCACTGTGCTGGTAGAGAGACCATTTCCGGTTCATTCCATGCCATAATGAATATTCCAGTATTATTATGAACACAGGTAAAAGTATCCATAAAAAAATTCTTTATGAAGGAGAGAACTGAACTTATCCTGTCCATAAACCTGTTGGTGCTTATCTCCTGTAGGGATCTCAGACAAGAAGGACTTAACAATAGTGTTTCATGGTTTGTAATTCAAAAATATTTTGACAAGCATTATACCTTTAAAGAGGATAAATTAAGGTGGATTTTACGACCAGTGTTGTTTCCCTTGCACATTAGCAAAGTGGGAATCACAGCCTGTGCCCTAGTCTGTTCTCTGAGATGGCAGATAACAATCCTGCAGAGGTGAAAAGCACAGTTGGCAGAGAACCAGCCTGTTCAATTCGATAGCTGTACCCATGTGTTCATCACTATAGCATTGACAGAGCTCTGAAAAGAGATCAGGGAAGCCATGTGCAGTAGAGCATCAAGGTTATGACAGTGTGTGCTTTATAGAAGGAACCTCTTTCAGCAGTCCTGCATTTCAACACATGCCTGGAACTGCATTTCCTGAACACGGACAGCCAGGTACTGCAATACCAAAGGACCTATTCAGAAAATTCTTGAAGGCTGAAGTAATCAAAATTCAGAACAGAGAATAAATTATTCAAGAGACACTTTATTCTGCTTTGGACCCAGGAAAATTATTAAGGAGTTTCTGAGTTATTTCTGAGGCTGTGGGAAGGAGGCATACCTAGCACCGATTCTAGAGCCTTCTGAGTTTAGGGGAGACTTCTTGATTTCAGCAAGTTTTGGATGAAGCACTTAGTTTCCCTTTGCTGCTGATACATTCACCAATTACTGATATTGTCTTATGTGTGTCTGAACTGGCAGACACATGTAACGTTGATCATGACAGATCAACAAAATCCTGTAGTGTTTGATGATGAAGTGAATAGGAATGCTGACACACCATGAATGCAGAATTTCTTAGCTGTGAGAAACTGGCATTGAAAATGCACAGATATAACTAGCTAGTAACACGGAGGTTTATGTGTGTTAAAATACATACGTAAACACAAATAAGACTCAAGTACATTAAAAAAGACATTTTTTCCAGAAATATCTCAAATCCTACCACTCTTTTTCTGTAGTCACTCTAAAACCTAGTCAGCCTGAGGGCCACCAAAGTGAATGTAATCAGGTAAATATGGATGCTTGCACTGAAGGGCAAATAGTCTGCTTGCAAGGAGTTATTATGCAGCAAGATGTTTTAAAGTTGTTTTTGGAGAGAAAATAATGTTTTCTACAGCCTGTGCTCACTATACTATCAAGAGAAGTATCTGATTATACCATTTGCATTAGACTTTCTTCTATATGTAAATGTAATCAAGCTGCATTGTATATGGCTGGATTACGGTTAATTAGCGTTTGCTGCACATTTTTCTAATACATCATCTCAAGAGAACTTTAAAGAATATGAAGTTATTTGACACGTTTTAGTTCACTGAACTTAACCAAGGAATAACTTCAAGTGTAGTAAATACACTCAAAACAATAATTAGTGATAAAATATCTAAAAACTCTTGTGCTTTTGTAAGGTATCCTATCATAGCATGAATGTTTAGCAAACAAATACCGAAACCAAGTGTTACTGTTAAATGAAGTTTCCATATTTTAAAACAGTAAATATCCATCTAATAGGTCTGAGAAGTCTGTTCTTTTATTCTCTTTTGCTAGAGAGCATTTTCAGGAGGAACTTTTACATTCAAAGAGAAAGCTTTCACTTCTGTAAATGCAAAGTCATTTTTCCCTTTGAAACATATTGGCATCTATTGAAACAACACTAGAAGAACTACAATGTGGTGCAAATAGGGGACATACAGTGGTACAGAAATCAGTGTGACTGCTTTCTCATCTTTGCTACCAATCTGCTCTGCAGCTTGAATAAATCAGGTCATATCTCTGACAGTTTCTCCCACAACCTTTCCCTTAAAGTGTGTTCTTTAAAAACTCAGTGGGATTACAGGGTAGAGCAGGATGGGCTAGAGATGAGCTCAGCTCCTATTTACATCTCCTTCTTCACCTGGCAGGCCTGTCTGTCTCAGTGGGACAGATACATGCACTCATTGTCCTAGAAACCCAGTGAGAACAGAAGCAGATACAGAGCAAAAGCAAGGTACAGATTATGTCCTGTAACTGTGATTCTCCTCCAGTGAGGAAGTTATTTTCAGCATTCTGAACAGTTTTGTGTGGATGGGGTCTGAGTGAAGTGCTGTACCTCAGCCATCAAGACTAAGCCTGCTAATCCTAGAGCAATTTATGTTATTCTTCTCTTGAGGTGTCAAGAATTTGTTTCTCTAATTTTGTTACTGCTAAAAAACTTGGAGCTGACCTTGAACTTTCCAATGAAAAAAGCAAAGTACAAGTAAATAAAAAACCCCAATGTAAACTAGCACCACAGGAGGGACATTTTTCTTCCCCTTCATTTTTGCTGCATAGGAAACCAGGGGACACTAGTTACTGAATATGTGCCACAGTAAGGCATATATCAAATACACAAAAATGATGATGATGATGATGATAATGATAATAAAAATGCATGTCTCAGCTTAGATCCTAAATCATTAAATCTTGGAAGTCTATATAACTTGAAACATCCACATGATCTCACTGAATTAATATAACTGGTTAACAATCAAGTTGAGCTGGGGTGACCAACACCTCATAAATTTAGAACAGGAATTTTTGCTGAAACAATAAACTTCAAGAAAGCATTACAAATTATTCATGGAAAGGGAATTTTAAATTCAGATTTATAAAACTGTGCATAGGAAAGCTGCTGAGAAACAAATAAATCTTTAAATAAGAGAACAGAAAGATAGGATGTGAATTCTCCTATTCAAAATATTATGTAATTATGAAAAAAAGGCCTATGAATATCTACTAGTGAAGTGCTTCTAATAGTGTTCAGCAAATGCTTTTTCTTCATTAATTTAGACTTCATAGTACTCTCCTCACATTCCTTTCATAGACCAGAGAGATGAAGAGAGGAAATATACTGAATAAGTTATTAGAATTCAATTAGCTTACTAGGCATAGTAGTTAACAACATAGCCAATTTGCTTAGCAGTTTGAAACAAATGGTTGATGATTTTTTCTTAATATTTAATCCTTTTTCCTCTAGTTGTCCATCTGAGTTATTCTAATTTCATAACCACAAACACTGTAATACCTTTGTCTTACTGACTTGCTGCTAGGATTTTTTGTTGGTTTGCCTAATTTTTTTTTTCCTTCAACACATTTCTTGGTAAGTAATTATTGTATTCTTTGACTGTCTTAGGTAAAATTGTCACGTATTAGTCACACCTACATCTTGTTTTTTTCATATATTTAACCTGGGAAAAGAGAGAAAAGTGGTTTGGTTTTGGTTTTTTTTAAAAACCTTCTTCCTCAAAAAGAAAAAAAAAAGGAAAATTTTGCGTTGCTTTTTATCTATATTATTTATTAAATTTCTATATTCCTCCCTCAAAACAATTGTTTTCCCAGAGAAATGCTTTTTTTAATGTTCTGTTTTAAAAACAGAACAAGATATACAGATCTACTACTTCTCTAATTTTGGAGCCACTGTTATTTATCTACCCTTAGTGGAGCAGACACGTTTGTTTTACAAAGTGGAGGTTGCACAGAGCCGCTTGTCCTGGTTTCCCTGGCTGAAGGTTAGATGAAGTTGCAGTCTATTATACTACACACAGGGATCTCAAAATCTCCTTTTCCCTCAAGTCCTGGAGCTTTGGTGTCACTCAGCTCCTCGTACCAGCCATACTCCCTCATACCCTCTCACACAATCCAAGGAAGGAATCATAGAAGGAAGAGCTGTGTCTAAGGGCAGCTTGAGGAAAAGTCACATCCTCTCTTCCCTCAAACAGGGAACGTATGTGAATGAGTTGAGAATGTATATGAAGAGAAATGGCTGCTAATTTTGCAACTAAACAGTTTTTTGTTGGAAAATGATGATTTGTTGAAGTCAAAATTTTATTCAGGAATGAGTGAAGAGGATATACACACAAGGAGTAGTACACTGTTTCTTAGGAAATTTTTGTCATAGCAGGTCTCAAGCCCAGAAGGGAATTTTTGCTGACAGGTATTTACTAGGTCCTCTTCCTCAGGTAAGAGATGAGGCTTTCAACTCAGATTTGCAGAAGCATTTAATCTCCTGTAGATTAGTAGCTGTCATAATCACCTCATTATGGAATCTTATGTTCTATCTCCCATTCTGAGTTAGTGAAGTTATAATTTGTTATACAAAGAATAATGGTACTGTAAAGGGAGCTTGACTTCATAGATGGGGGCCTAAGATGTCTGCCTGAGAGAAATCCAGTCTTGAGTCTTTGTTCTAAGTAAAAGTACAACAAATATTTAGTATACTAGATGAATGTTGCAACCACAAAGATATTAGTAACCACTAAAAAATCTCACATTTTTCAAAATTTTTGTTTTGCCGTCAAAAAAATTCTGAAGCTATGAATACTTCACAGAACATAGTCTTTGATTTTTAATAAGCACTGATGGGAATCATTGCCTTATGGCTCAGATAACTTAGGTTGGTGATTGGGCTTTTTTTATTTATTTATTTTGGGAGCTGGCAGAACTGATTGAGTTGCACTGCTTTTCCACTGAAATCATACTAAACTTCACAGTACGCAAAACCACCTCCCAGCTGTCTCTGTTTCTCTCCTTGCTCTCTCTGAACAGGACTTTTCTTTTGTCACAGGAAACACAGTCAGCCCTTTCCACACAGGATCTTGCCTCATGTCTCCAGTTTAAAAAGTCACTCTGCTACCCATCTGAGATAGATCAAAAGTGCAAACCAGAAGTATGTCAAAGATTAAAGGTTTTTATGGATTTTTTTTTATACATTACCCCTGAAACACTCTGTGAAGAAAATTATCTTCTCTCACTTTTCCAATTGCCTGCCTTTGATTATTTGTAGAATATTTTGTACCTTTCCACAGCACACAAAGACTCACTGATCTCTTCTAGTCAGCTAATGATGTGCTTCTTTCTGGTGTTAGTGACAGTAAGATAAAAGAGGCCAAGGTCAACTTAAATGTTGAGAATAAAAATGCGGTGTATTAAATGTATATTTAACTCTTTTGTTTTACTTCTGTTTTCAGCCATCCATGCAGAATGCCTTTTCTCCATCAAAGGTTCAGTAATCTAATGTGTATAAGGCCTTAAGTAGAATTTAAAGTGTCAGCAACTTCCTCGCATTAGGAAAAATCAGAACTTCTTTTCATAGCCATGAAGGGAACACCAAGAATTGGGAACATATTTTAAGGAAGCATTACAGAATATTTTAATTATTCAAATAATAATGACTGCAGAAGCAGTATTCGTCACAAGGTTCTCTTTTCACCTCTAATTTCAGGGCAATTTCTGAATCTAATGGAAACTGAGCACTCTCCTCTATTGTTTTAGCTCTTGCTTTTGTAAGCATTGCTGTATTATTTCTGGTGAAAATTGAAACTCTTTTTATAGTATCTCCAGCTACAAAGTACATGCTTTGCATGACTTTTACAGTCATCCTGTTTCTACAGCAGCTTCTGTTTTAGGTTTTGCTAAGAATGAAGAAAAACATTCTAAACACCAAGACAGATAAGCTTTGTAGTAGATTTCCTGAAGTCATCTCTGAACCTCTATTAATGAAAGTTGTAAGAAAAAGGTTTATAAATTTATAAGAAATGATGTTGTCCTTATGCAGGTAGATAGAACAGCTGGCTTTTGAGGACTGCATCAGTCAGTCCTAATTTTCTTTCAGAAAGATCTGAGTCCATATATGCATTATATGTTTGTTGTACATTGTTTCCCTCCTGTATGTCCTGACTGCTGAAACAAGTGACTTCCAGGACTCAGATCTCCTTTTTCTGCATTTTGTTCCATCCCTCTACTTTTGTCAAATCCATTAAACCGAAACTTTTTTCTGACATCAACACTTCTTCATTGTCTTTTATTGCATTTTTAAATTGGTCCTTTCTCTGTAAAATTAACAATTATCACCACTTAAACATTAGTAGACTTACCTTTTGAATTCTTTTTATACCCATTTTTCTGACTGCTGGGCTCACACTCCTCACTTTTTTAAGCATACTTTGATTGTCATTTTTCTTTCTTTGTATCTGTCCATCTAGCTAAAAATTGCCTTTTGCTTCTTCCTCGGTCCATGTAACTGCAATTCCCTTGAGCATTCCACAACACAGCTGAGCACATATTTAGATTTCAATAGACACTTAAATGTCCTTGAGTTCAGTCACTATAAGCAAACAACTCAACTTTAATTAAATAGAAATGATCTTGAACAATAGTTTATTATTGAGCATGTCTATCAGCAATATGAAAATCTGAACCATAGCATTTAACTTTTACTTTTCCATAAAGATTTGGAGAAAAATTTGATGCACTAAATCCGAAATACAATGATAGAATATTTTGTAGGGTTCTATTGACACATTTAACTGTAGTTACACAACGCCATTTTTCAGAGGCATCAACCTTGAACTCACAGACAAGATATGAGATCTAGTGGAGACCTGCTCTTCTGCAGCAGCTGGATGTCTGCATGGAAATGGCAGTAGACACCTTTTTTTAGGTAGTTTCACCCACAGCGCCTTTAATGGTAACTGTTTTCAAAGTGCATTTTGACACTCCTACCAGTATCCTGATGAAAAAGCCAAGAAGTAGGGTCCTGAGTCTAGCTTCAAACACCTGCCAAAGTCACAAAGATGTCAACTGTAGTACTGATTTAGACCACTATACAGAGGACAGAAGCATTGTATCCCATATTAATTTATTTAATCAAAATGCATCTTTCTTCTAACAGAAATAACCATACTGAAGTGATTGAAAGATACCTGTAATCTTGTCTAAATTCAACAGTAGATGCCATTATGGAACTACACTGCTAATACCAAAAAACAAGCACACCTCTTCCCCGTAATAATATTCATTGCTCCATTTTGCCCAGTAGTAACTTTTTCCTTGTCTTTTGCACAGGAGTGTGTTCAAGATGGCCCAGACTTGGCTGTGCTGACAAAACAGAAAAGACATGGGTCTATCAGAAGATTCCAAACCATATTCCTATGAAAATATCTTAACTATGGAAATATCTCACCCAATCTTGTATACTTTTTCAATTAAAGTGAAAAAAAGGTCCTCTTTATCTTTCCGAGCTGAAGGCTTCTCTTTACTGAATGATATAATCAAATTCTTACTTGTAGGTAAAGAAGTTGTATGGATACGCCAATTACAGAATAAGAGTTCTTTTTTCCAATTTTGTTTACTCAATTTCAATCTTATTTCATACAGTGGATTATAAAGACTCTTCTAGAACAGATAATTGGTGGGAAATCTATACTGGATTAAGAATTCAGAATTACCAGAATAGCTATTTTTAAAGATTAGCCAAACCTTTGTATTTTTACATTTCTAAAATATCTTATAAAAGTATTCACATTCCTGGGAAAAATCTTTTGTGGCAAAAGTTTCATGTGTTAGAAAATTTGAATGAAAAATTCAAATTGGAACTCACAGGATTGTGGAATATTTAACTGACTTAAATAAAAAATTTTCTCAGGATGGATTTATGGCTAAGCAACAGTATAAAAGAATATTTGAGTTTAGGTTTCTGTAATAAAAATATTTTTTACTTTTTTGCTGTTAAATAATTTTCCATTACTTTCCTCTCTTTTAGAGCCAATTTATTAGAATCTTGGAAAACAACTAGTGTGCCTTTTTAGCAGTATTAAAGAAGCAATATACTTAGCGAGATTATTTATGCCTAATAAACTCTATACAGCTATAGAAATGAATGGTCATATAATGAACAAATTTCAGCATGTTCTTGAAAATTCCAAATTTTATCGGACAATATGCTTTTAAGCACACAGTTTCTTAAATTCCTGCTCTCAGTTACATCTTTTCTGTGTGAAAAATTCCATTTCACTGCTGTCAGAAAGATAATTGTGTCTCTTACAGCCTAAGGCATCTACTCTCTTCTCCCTGCACTGCTATAGCTCTCATCCACATGAATGAAAATTATGCACACACAATGCATGATTTTTTCAAGAAAAATTGAACTTTTTTCTGCCATGTCATGGTGAAGCATGTGCCAGGATATCGTATATATGTATTCCTCCTCCTGCCCCTCCTCACAGGCTAAAGAGAGCTTCACATATGCTCCTTTCACCTGCAGTCCCTCAAATGTCCTTCTTTTTCATAATGTGGGCAGGGGTTGTTGTGTTTTGGTTTGGGGTTTTTTTCTTTGTGTGTTATGCACTTAATAGAAAATGAAGATCAATAAGCCAATGTTGAGATGGTCTGCTACCACTCCTTTCATTTCTTGGATAGAAATTAAAATAAACTTTGCTGAAATGTACAGATTTAGCCACTTCCATTCAATTTATATTTCAGGAAAAAGAAGCAAACCATATTTTTCTCTCCAAAAGAGAAAACAGTTGAAGTGCTGAAAGTATCTTCATATTAATCTGAATGCAGGGCTAACTTGGAGAAAATTGTGCAAATGTAAAAACAGCAAGAAATGTTTAAAAGAAAACACATCCATCCATCCATTCTTATTGTTTAGCTTAGTTAGTGTTCAGGAAAGTGCAGCAATTCTACAGAATTGTAATTAAATAGAATGTTTTAAAACCAATCTAACTGGTTGTCAATTTTTGCTACTGGAAAAAACACCAACAATAGTACTAAAGGGGAGTAACAGGTAACAGTAATTATAGTCATACACAGGGGTATCTTGATTTCATCCACACAGATTAATGGTAGTTTGGATACAAACCAAGTATGTGACTGATACTTTGCAGATTATCTCTGGATGAAGGTGCTTCTGCCAAGCATCTCTGAAACAAAACTAAACAAACCCAATGTAGAACAGAAAATGATGGACTACAAAAAACACAGAAAGATGTGGTTCAGCATAATCTGTAGTGATTTTAGTTGTGGGAATCCAAACTTTAGTACATAAAAACAGCTTATGTTTTGTTGTCTTTTTCACTGTGTAGACCAAAATGCATCTGATGAAAAGCCTAGAATCTCAATTTTCTAAATTATATTGATGAAAAGTCTAATATGGAAATGCATTTTCTGACTCCAGACTGTCAAAAATTAAAACATAAATGCAGACAAAAGGCATATGAAAAAATGGGCAACAAGAGTTATCTCCTATTTTTCAGAACAGAACAACTAGCAAGTTAGTGATGTCAGTCTTTTTGGAGATCTTAAGCTGGACACTAACAAATTTGTGCCCCAGATAAATTCTTTGCCTCTTTCTGGGATAAAGACATAGTTCAATATGAAAAAGGTAAATTATTGTGTACCTAATAGCTGTGTTTTGAGAACTTCCAGTATCTATACTATCTCAGATAAAGCAAGTTCAGATGTCTGTTTGCTATGCTGAAATGTACAATGCCAGCTCAGATATTTTTTCCCCCACAAGTTTTGATTGGAAGGGACCTTTAAAGGTCACCTATAGTCCAATGCCCCCTGCAATGAGCAGGGACATCTTCAAGATATAAAAGGTATCTCAAGATACAAGGAAGTATTTTAAAAGTACGATCAACTTCTCCATGATGTGCTAATTCTGAAACGGTAATTTTAGCCAGCTAGTGAGTTCAGAATCAAAAACATATTGCTTCTCCTTTCAGGAAATGACCTCACATTAAGTTATATGGAGGAGTATAATAAAGAATTGCAAATAATGATGGCTCAGTTTCTCAGACCTTTGGTACACAAAATTCCCTGTGGGAATTTTCCAAAGGGAAAAGGCAGACCATTGGAACCAAAAACATCTTTCTTCTACTCCTTTTACGGAAGATTTCAACTATCTGAGCTTATTTCCCCATATAAGAACTGAATTCCTCTCTAGATTTGCCACTGAAATTAATTTACATTCATATTATATACTTAAGTGAAACAATATGTGCTTAAACATTTCAAAATATCATATCTAAAATTATCATAGCAACAAAGAAATCCAGGTTTTCTGTAGAGCAAACAAAATGACATTATAAATTACACAATGGGCAACACAGAATGGTATTTAAACATAACTGAGTTGATCAAGTGACACAATGAAAATAAAAATTACCCCTGAATGCTTTAAAATACTTTTTTCTTTAATTTTTCACACAATTTTTAGACTCCAAGAATTTGTTTCAGAACTTGAGGCCCAAACACCTTCTTTTGGTAGGGACGAAATTACCTGTTTACAGTTTGAGAAGGGATTCTTTGCAGTCTAGTAAACCCTTAATTTCTTTATAGCTTTTAAATTGCATATTTCAAGCATTAAATTCTTTTTGATTATAACTGTATTAAGAACTAGCCAAAAAAGTAATGTAGATCTTCACTTTCAAACACAAATGTATCCCTTAGTATTTGATTAATGAGGAAAGAACAGAAAGACATGCATAATACTCCTCAGTCATCCGCCTTTCATCTTTTCTCTCCGTTTTATCAGGAAACCTCAATGTAAAAAAAAAAGAACAACTAAAAAAACCACTAAGAAATGGCCATGGAAGAAGGCTTTATCACCTTATAGTGCCACAAAAGAGCTGCCAGCTGAGGTCACTGGCTTCCAACAGCCCCTGTAACTGACCTTAAATGACAAGGCACTAATAAGACTTTGGAGCAGTTTTACTGGATCAGTACTTTCACTGATGAGGTGATGTATCTCTTAAGCACTAATTTGCAATGGGATGTTGTGCAAATTACTGGTTACAGAGTTCCAGTATATAGGGTGTGAGGTTGTGTAACAGGCATTATGGACTTAAGCTCAAAACATTAAATATATGGGCTGTACTTTCATTTACTCTTGACATGTGGCTACGGCTGCGGGCAAAAAAAAAAGAAAAATATAAACACAAAGAAAAAAAAGGATCATGTATTAAGTAGCGTACTTACAACATACTAATAATGCTCAGAAGCTTCCTCATTTTAGGCTGAGTTGTGGGAAGCAGTTTTTAAACAGATAAAAGGGTGTCAACGGGTGTTTTAGAGGAAGTTTTGCTGGCTGTCACTACATAGCTAATACAGCTGGAAATTGTGTTAGGCATTCTCTGAAACTTTTTTGCTCCAGGTGGTGACTCTTCAGGGACTGATTCAGTGGCAATCACAGCCCAGGTAGTTCTTAGCAGCCAGTTCCATCAGACTTGTCATGGCAGTGGTGTGGATAAATGAGCTCTCCCATGATTCATCCAGTTCTAAAAAAGCTTGGCCTCCTGCTGTGCACTAAATCAACTTCTTAAATTATTTTTCTAAGGGAAGGTTCTATATGAAAATAAATAATGTGAGTACGTATGAGAGTGCACATGAAAAGATTAAGTCTGGAAAACAAAAATAAATTTTCGTTGCAATAACTCTTAAGTCCTAATCATATTTCTTTTAACTGCTCATTCCAGGCTTTTATTAGAGATTCACACTGCACTGGTAAGACATTGATGTTTGGTATTATTAGAAACTCTCTATAGATTTTAAATATAATTTGTACTTGAAGTGAAAATTATTTCAGCTAGCTAGTTGCAGGACTTGAATTAGTTTGACATTAATTAGACTAGTATTATTCATTAGTTACAGATTCCCAGGCAGCAACTGAACTTCAAATTTTTTTCCTATGGCGAAGTCTTAAAAGATATTTCATAAAGGACTCAGTAAATTATTTGGTGAAGAAAAAACAAACCTTTCTGACAGAGAATTAATCAGCACACAGTAAGCTACTGACTGGATGAGAGCATTATCTGTAACCACCTAGCAAAAAAGTGCTTAAATTGGAACAGTTTTCCATCAGAAAATGCTGATTTGATGTAAAGAAGAATATTCTGCATATTTGCATCATCAAAAATCTAATGAAAGAAAATAGAAGAAATTTTTTTCTCAGCTTTAACCAGATGACCTTTTGATTGTCACTTTTTCAGTGTTATTCATTGCAGTGATCAAATTAAGATGCTACTGGGAATATTTAGGACTAGTGATGCTTTGAGAATGTGGGGAAGGAGAAGGAAGGAACGAGAGAAGAAACCCTGTACACCACTATTTCACTCTGTTTCTCCTTAATGTTAAATGTTTTGACATGTTAGCAGAAGTACCCAATTTAGAACATTTTGAGTATAATATAATAATAGTTAAGAAAGTGAAAATATTATGTCAGTTTATCCTTTTCAAAAAAAGTCAGAAATTCTGTTTTACCAGTAAAATTTTACTGTCATTTTTTTATTACTATTTAGATTTTTTTATTATTATTATTTCTATGAAATAGAAATTTCAGGGCATGTCAGATCAGATAACCCCTCTTACGTGGCATGTAAATGTCAACCATAATTCCCTTGGGCTTTTTTGCTTCAAGATAACGTGTCCTACTGCTTCAGATTACACACATGTTGGCGTTAGTGTGACTAGGACACCAAATGTGCATCTTGTACTTGATCCACCAATGCACAAAATTCACTGTGTGCCAACAACCAGCATCAAAACAATAAAACTTGGTACACTCAGGATAATACTTATTTGTCAGCATGTCCCCTCTGCCACCTCAAATACGCTCTAATTATTACTCTTACAAGAGGCCTTAGATAAAGCTGTAAAAATAATGAAATGAAAAAAAAATTCTATCACAACATAAGGAAAGTTCAAGTTGATGAGTTATCTAGGTCTTACAAGCTTATTAATGGATTGCTTGAAGTTCATTTTCTTTGAGATAAATTTGTAAAACTTCAGACAGAAAAGTACCAGCAGCTGAAAGCCAAACTACACAGATCTCCAAGGTTTGCAAGATGGACTGAAAATGTTATGGAAACAGATTTCTGTTCTGTGTATTTTAAACTTCTGAGGAGTACTCAGTATTAAAGATGCAAACTGCAAACAAATAAACAGTTTTATTTTTCTAAGTTAAAAAAAAAGTCAACAGTGCTTGCTTATTTGTTTGTTTTCTTGCTTGCATTAAGATTTGAGAGAGATGGATGACAGATTTTTGGTTTATCAAACTGACCTGACTCAGTCTTTATGCCATTTGTTACTTCTGAGTTGCAGAGACATATTTCTTTCCTTTTGTACTTTTCTGACAACCCAGAACATTAACATACTGAAAGAAATATTTAGGACAATGAAAATAAGCAGTCACATTCTGTGTTTTTGCATTGGTTTGTTGTTGTTGTTGCTTTAAATGAGATTTGCCTCAAGTGGCCATATTACTGATTAACATGCTGAGTTAGTAATTTAGAACTTTCAATAAGGTATATTCTACAGTAATGCATTAATTATACTATGCCAGCGCTCCTGCATGCGTTATAAAGACATGTAAAACTGACAAGCGGGACTGAGACTGGGCAATCACAATCTTTAACTAGAAAAGCAGTTAAAAACAAACTAGAAAGAGTCATAATAAACTCTGTTAGGAAAATATTCTCTAGTACCCTCCCCAGCACAAAACCCACTTTTTCCCTCCATACAAACAGGCAGTTAACTGGCAGTTAACAAGATATATCAAGACCTAATGAGGCAGCATTATTAACATGATTATCACCTTGTTAATAATTCAGATTGGTAGAAGTACAGTACTTATGGGATTTTAATGCATCATTTTAAACATGAAGATAATACTCATTAAGGTGATCTCTGCTGAAGTAAAATTTCTAGCACATATATTTGTATTTTCTTAATACAGTTAAATAGCCTACATCCTCTAATGTAGAAACAGTGCTTAGTATAATGTCTTGCTATTATGCAGGAATCTATAATTAGGCTTTCAGGGCATTCGGAATTAGATCCAGAAAAAGTCTTAAGTACCTCACTTAAGCAAAATATGGATGTTTACAACTAAGGAAATTATTCACTCAAAAAAATGCTAAAATAAAAACGACTTTCTGTATTTCACATTACAAAATGATCTGATAAAATGTACAATCAGTTTTAGAGGAAGGATTGAAACTCAGGATCTCTGCCCTGAAGGATCACTTCACAATCAGATTCTTGCAGTTTTATCATCACTGAATCTTACATTTTGTTCTACTCAGGGCACTGAGTCAGCCAAGAGAGGGGAGAATGCAGCTGTTCAGCTAAGCCAGGAGAATATGGTAAAGAATACAGTGTGGCCCTGAACCCCTTTTAACTTTTTTGGGGGGAAAAAAGCCCCACATCTTGTCTAATCTAAACTAATAAATTTAAATTTTAAACACATTTTTTACACTCATGTTACACAGGGAGATGGTGAGCCGTATTATTACAAACTGAAATTTATTGCTTTATTTATAATCAAAAAACCCTATTATAATGCAAAACCTATTGAAGTTTATGGTAAAAATATCAATTACTCCATCCAGCTTTGAATTGGGCCTATACACTGTAATTTGAGAGATCAGTGTAAGAAATTATTAAGAGATTATCTCATTTGGAGATCATTTAGAAATTTCAAAAATATTTATCTTATTAAGAGATAGAACACTTTCGCTATGCATTGCTAAAGAATCTAAAAATAAACTTAACTCTTAGTTGATTCTTTCAGTTTGATAACTTGTGACCAATTGTGAGCAAATGTGACCAATTATAGGCAGAAAGTTTACACCCTCTCTTAAAAAATCACTTGGAATGGATTTTCAGTCTGGGAACCATGATTATGTGTTGGACCCAGCTGGCTTCAAGGTCTTCTAATGGATCTGATTATTAACTCCTTATGCTCTGCTTCTGTTTCCAGATCAAGTTCAATGATATGTCTAAATGTGAAATATTCACATTTAGATGTGAATTCTTCTGCAAAGAAACAGTTTAGTTGTGCAACGAGTGTATGTTGAAGTGATGCACGCTGTTTTATTCACAGTCTTCTCTTTTGAAATACAGTGTGGTCACTGTTGTGATGTAAAACTTGACACTTCTCAGTACACATGGATAAAGCTAATCGGGTAAAAGCTAGTAGGATACAAAAATAACACAACTGAAAGTTTAATGCTCAGCTTGAACCAACCAGAAAAAATGTATTTTGGGCATCCAAAAGAAGTTGTTCTTTTCCTGTTTATTTTTCTTGATTAGAAATATTAAGCCTATGTTAATATCATCAATTCTAGATGCTTAAATTAGATATCTAAATCTGTAATCTAGTCAGCTTAGATTTCAGATATAGTCAGTGGAAGAAAGATAAGTAACTCAAGAGACCAATTTAGACTTCATGTGGAAAGATGCACTGGAAGAATTTTCACATTTATTATGATGTGAGTCTACCATCCCACCAGACCTTTAACTTGGACTTCTGAGTTTCTTAAGTGGTTACCAGCAGTTAAATTTACTGAATGAATTAATACATGAAATTAATTAGCATTGTTAGACAAAACAGCAGGGAACATGGAGGGAATGTTGTTTTCTTTATTGACTAAAATTTTCATAGTCTTCAATAAATCAGACATTGTTGTCATTTCTACTATTTTGCTGGATAAAGCTGTAAAGTGGCAGAGTTTGTAAAAATGCAGGGAAAATGAAAATCAGAAATTGAAAAAAAAATAGAATTTCAGATATTCCTGGAAGTCCAGTTTGACACACACAGATAAAGGGCCACTTAAGCCAGATTTTGATTGCAAGCCACCAGTTAAAATAAGTAGTGATGCCATGTAGGTCAATTATTATGTCAACTTCAGTGTTACAAGCTAAGTACAAGATTTTTATATGGTACATGTCTGGATGAATTTATTTACGTATTTTTACTGCAAATGTTTTGGGGTATTTGGGGGAAGGTTAAGTCAACAACACTTTTATTTTTTGATCGTTGAATGGGAACTTACAATTTCAGATATGACATTGTCATGGTTTAGGAATGGTACTCCCCAATTCCCACTGCCCCCCCAAGCTGGATGTCTTTTTAAAAGATATGCTGCCTTAGCCATAAGAGAGAAGACAATGTAACGTATTGATACAGACATAACACTTATTAATTCTTCTTTGAATGACAGTCATTAAAAGGTAGTAATTGCTAAGTAGAATATTAAAAATATCCAACTAATAAAGGAATATATTACATGTTTCAAACATTTTAATCAAATGCTACAAGTATTTAATATAAAAAGTAGCAATAATTTAATGGATATTCTCATGAAAAAATATATTAATTTTTAAAAGAAGCATCCCCATTGCTTCATAAATTCAGAGTTTGCTTAGCCACATAGCTGCTGGCTACTGGGTATTTTAAAGAACTGTATTATCCTAGCAGTAATTTCCTTCAGGGAGCACCAGAGGTAAAATAAGTCAACTTCCCTAAACCATCTCTGGAGCCCTAACAAGCAGAAACAGGACGTAGTCATCTTGAAAAACTTTGACCACTCATTTTGCCTTTAGGAACCAGATACACATCAACATCCCTGGAGACACTAGTATAAAATTCAGAACATAAACTGGAAAGAATCAGCATGAAAATATAATTTCTATGCCATATTATGAATTGTACATCTGCACATTTGTGTTTTCCACCTTGTTTCCAGGTAGAAAAGGACAGTTCTCCAGGGAGGCCAAAATGAGAGAGTTGCACAATAAAAAAGCACTCTTAATGCTCCTTTATCCCATTTTAATATAGAATTGAAGTCCTCTTGTACATATACTCTCAGTTGCATTATTAATAGGGAACACCCTCCACGTTTTCTTTGTGTTTCATAACTGCAGATTGACAAGAGAATTCGTGAATGTACAGAAGAGATAGTTCTACCACAAACCAACACACTTCTTAATTCACAGGGCTAGTGTGGCATACATTCCAGTTGTTAATTTGAACAATCCTGTGTACTAGTTTCTAAAAGGAGACGTAAGGAGCTTGTATCAGGGCATTTTATGTTTTTGGTGGTGTCATCATTCATCACTCTTATGACAGTTTGCATTTTTGTTAGATGAAGCCTTGGCTTCCTTTCTTGCAAACTTTTGGGTACTTCAGGGCAGTTTTCCTCTGTTCTTTTCCTAGTCCTATTTGACATGAAGCTCACACAGGGAAAAAGCCCCTATCTCAGGCTTCATACCCATTCTCCAGTGAACTTTGTCACAGTCATTAGGTTCCTTAGGTCCTACCCAACTGACCACCTTGCCTCTGTTCTCCTGTTTTGTACCTACAAAGCCCAGGCAGAATTCCTTGCCAGCAGGTTTGCACCAATATAGCTATCTCCGGTATGCAGATGTAGGCCTTGCTCAGATGCTTGTCCAGTTGAATAATGAGCATCTCCAGGAATGAAGATTCTTTGACTTCTTTGGACAGTCTCTTCCAATATTTTCCTACTCGCACTATAAAATTTTTTGTAGTCTTTTTGCAGAACTTAAATTGCTGCAACTTGGGATTGTTGCCTCTTTTCCTGCTGCTGGAAAGAACATGGCTCTATCTTCTCAACATTCTACCTTTAGGTAGTTCAATACAATAGAAATATCTCCCTCTCTTGAGCTTTCTATACTAAAGGCTTTGCAAAACCATTTCCCTGGGTCTCTCCCTACATTGTGTCTATCCAGACATCAGACATCTTGGTTGCTTTCTGCTGGAGTAGCATCAGTATGTCAATGTCATTCTTGTACTAGCAAGTCCGAAGTTGCACTCAGTATCCTCCAGATATTTTCCAGTATTCTTTCCTCCAAGATCAGAGCTCATATTTTCAGAGTCTAAGCATGTTATATGTGTACATTCACTTGTAGAGACTTATGAAATGGGATTTTTAAGAAGGCAAGTGCTCTATAAAAACCACCACTCATTCAGTTTACTCTCTACAAGTGTACAACTCTTTTAAAGGCCGGAAAGATAAGAACTGAAAATAAATAATTTGATCATTATTGGAGCAATGATGATCATTAGAGAGAACAGTAATAGATGCCTAGGAAATGTGTGAATCAAGTTTGACTTTTATGCCTATGCTGTAGGTGCTGTAGATGATGAATATACCTCATAATAATATGAAACTTATCTCCTCTAATGACATTTAACAAGCTAGTTGGAAATAGAAAATCACATGGATATTCAGGTATTTATAAAAGTGATCTTCCACAAACATACAAATGAAAAAAAATCCTCAAAACACTGGCTAAGTAGTTTATGTTTTTATGAAACAAACTTAATAGTTTTTAAAACAATTTCTTTTATTCCTAAATTATATTTAAGATAAAGATCAACATCATAAGTTACTTTCATGAATCACTTTCCTGAAAAGTTATAGCTAATTTGCATGCTAATACAACAAATGTTATGCCAGCGTTTTCAACATTTTTGCTATCCTACATCCTAAAGTGGCAGGTTCAAAGTTGTGAAGAATCATAAGGATAATGGAAAAGGATAGATAATGATAAAGCTTCTTACCATTGGGGTTTTGGGATGGAGACACGTTCAAAGCATCTGAATCAAAATCTAAAACACATGAAGCTGACTGAGAAATACACAGTAAGGTTTGGTGCTACAAAATTTTTATCTAACTCTCAGATTTAGTGGCCAAACACATGCAATGGTTTTATTTGTCTCTGAATTATATAACTGTATTCCTCACATTTACACTTCAGCAGAGAAAAAGGCTTTTCTCCTTCTGTAAGCTATGAATTCTTTTAGGATAGAGAAAGATGTAAACCTCCTTTCTCTACCTGAGAAGAGCTGATATTGACAGTAGACTGGGGTGACAGCATAGCACAACTTGTTCTTGGACCAATTTCCATAGCCCCCAGGAATGTACTGTAAAGAATTTCAGTAAACAATTATGCTTGCACAAAGAGATTCAAGCTGCTAGAAATCACTTCACTTCTTGTTCTTAAACAAAACTATTTAACTTACCCACTTGCATATGTTTGGAAGGCTGTGGCAGGAGGAGAGAGGCAGAGACAGCTGTATTGCAGCTCCATTGCCTTGAAAGCTTAGCAGTTACCAATGTTTTTGTGCCAGAATCACTGCATACTTTAGATCACAACTCAATACATTTTTTTCCAGAAGTTTTGTAGTAAACATGACATATGAGTAGATGAAAAGATAGAAGAGCTGGAATTCAGTATGGGAGTGGATCTTGAGATATCCGTGACACACTCTCACACAGGTTGATGTAGGGCAATTAACTGAAGAGGACTAAAAGTTTGATTATGGCACACGATGTACTAATGTATCTGAAATGAGGGTGTCAAGAGGATGGAGCCAGGCTCTTCTTGGTCGTGCCAAGCGATAGTACAAGACAGTGGGAAGAAACTGATTCCACCTGAACATGAGGAAGAACTTCTTTACTGAGTGTGTGACTGAGCACTGGAACAGAGCCAGAGAGGTTGAGGGGTCTCCCACACTGGAGATATTCAAGAACCAGCTGCATGCAATCCTGTGCCATGTGCTCTAGGATGACCCTGCTTGAGTGGGGAGGTTGGATGAGATGACTCAACCTGGTCCCTGTCAACCCTACCCATTCTGTGATTTTGTGATAGGTATCAAAAGCCCATTTCCACTGGATTTATAAGTTTAATACCATTATTGGTCCTCTACTACCTTAGACATTGAGAAGCACAAGTTACACTGAAAGTCAACAAAACATACATTTTGTGCTATACCTTGAATTTAATATCTGTTTCACTATAATTTCTCCATAACAGAACCACCCACAAGAAATCCTACTTCTCATAAGGACTAATGAACTTCTAAATAATTGATAACCTTCGAACTGAACAAAATCAATTTAATCTGTCAACATAATTTGAGAAGGGTGAGATACTGAAACTGACTGTAATGAAATCTGGTAGCATCTTAATATAAAATTGTAATCTATCTTGTTTCCTAATCCATTACTCTCTTCATTTTCCCATCTCTCCTTTTTTTTCCACGTGCTCAGAAAGATAACTACTCCATCTCTTATGTCACTACAGTGGCTCAAAACACCTAAATAATTTTCAGCTGTAGCATAAAGAAATTAATTAATTTGCCCAGAATTGGAAAAATAAGGAATAGAACTCATACAAATTCAACACCAGAAGAGGATGAAACAGAGCTGATGAAATAGTGCTTATAATACTGCTGAGGATACTACTAGTCCTTTATCTATACAATGTTAGCTAACAGAGTGGAGATTCGGGACTGGCAATGTCTTATCCCAGTTTGAGCCAAATATATTGCAATTTTTGTTAATTTGCCATAAATTTAGTTAGAAAGTACCTAAAAATAGATTTACTATTCAATTTCAGGTGTCACAGGACTTTGCTGTCAGGCACATGGAGGTAATGGTGAATAATAACATTAATAGGGAGTAAAGCAAGGTTTATACAGAGGGATAGTTTGTTTTATAATCCTATATGCTATATATTACTGGAGAAAAAACAGACAAGTCTATGGATACATGTAGCACTAAACCTGCATTATATGAGAAAACTGTGGTTTAAACATGTCTTAAAATGGCTTTTGGTGGTCCTCTTTGCAAACACATGCTTCTTCCTCCCAGCACCCCCCATGTTATCCATGCAGGAATGTCCTGGGAAGGTGTCCTGAGCCCTTCCTGTGATTGGGTGTTCCTGTAAGCCCCTTGAGACTTCTAATTGGTTACTCTGTGAATCCTCCTAAAACCTATAAATGTAACATCCCCAACAATAAACGCTCTCTTGCCTCCTCTCCACACCCGGTGTCCTGTCTCCCTGCCAGTCATGGGGCCACGTGCGGGGGGGTAGGGGGGAGCACCTCTCCCCTCCAGGCTCAGGGCCTGAAAAGACCCCTGAGAAACCCCTGGAGTTCCTTTTCCCCATCCTTCAAAGCGTCACAATGGTTCTTCAGATGGAAATGGAACTAGAACTGGGCCGCCCCACGTTGTGGGTGGGGAAAGGGATCCAGAGATACATCCACTTTTTCTAAAGTCTGAAAGAGATGCCATGATTATAAGAGTGATACCTAAATTTTAAACCATTCATTAAAATTCCTCTTTTGCATTTTATACCTCAAGTTTCAGCATTTTAAATGGTTGCTCTCCAAAGAAAAACACTTCATCTCTGTCTTTCAGACACTTTAGAAAGCAGAAGAAAAGCTGCATGACAGGAATAAAAGAGGTTTGGGGGCAAACGTTAAAATGTATAGCAATCTGATACTAAAGGACAGTGGCAACCAATCCACTTGATGCCTCATGTGCCTTTTGCAAATCAAGTACCTCCTTAATCTCGATGTACTCCTTTGCAGCATGCACATAAAAAGGCTTAAACAGTGTAAAAAGGTATTATGGTTAAGTAATGCACGGGTTTGATCCTTCATTCCTTATAAATGTAGGTAATTTCTATATTTACACAAGTATGGATGACTTTGCAGGCACTGCTTACTTGAGTAATGATTATTGCTTTGAACACAATGTCTATACACTATTACTAGATCCTTAATCATGGAATGCTATTATTCAGCTATAAAATATTATTATGATTAAAATCACACACATACTAGTTATAGTGTAGTGCAGTTTTCTTAAAGATTGATATGGTAGATTTCCATAAAAAAAAGAATATAATGCGAGTAATAATTTATTTTAAACCATAAAAGTGTAAAAGTAGGTCAAGTTCTATGCCAAAAAAAATGTGTTGGAAACAGTTTTAATGATATGCAGGAATGCTGCAGAAGAATATATTTACTTCATAAGTCAGCATCAAAACATTAAGTGGGTTAGCTACATTAAATAGTGGGCATCCTGAAGTCAATCCAGTGATTGCTGTAACATTCAACACTTATTCATCGTGCATCCAAACTTCCTCAACTACAAAATAGCTGGATGAGATTGTGAACATCTTTAAATCAAATGTCACCTATCAACAGTTAATCTATGAAGACTGTCCATTTTGATGTTATGTTAAAAAAAAAAGTTTGTTATAATTTAAAAAGAAAAAAATCCCAGATCATCATCATCATCAAATTGGAAAACAAAATGTAGTACTGATATCAGTATGCTGAAGATAAAAAGGAAATATTACAACAATAGAAAATGAACCTGTGCCTTCCCATACAGAATTAGAACCTTTTTGGCTACAAAGAAAAAAACATAGGGTACTAAAGCACAATTTAGGATATTGAAAGATCAGGGGATTAAAAGAATTTACTTGATTTTGAAAAACTGTTTATCTGAAGAACCAATTTGTGTAAGAAAGGGTGGGTATGGGAAAACTAATGAAACATAATGAAAACATAAATTATTCAGATAAGATCAACTTCCTTATTTGATTACAGAGGAATTTTAAATTAAATAACTTTTAAAGTTTATCTGATAACGTGTTATTTAAAGCTGGTGTTCTGGAAAACAATATTTTGATTTCTGTACCACTTTATGAACTTAAATTTTATATGCTTTGGAGTTGCATTGATCAGGTATAATTTAGTAGAAATTTGACAAAAAGAACAAATTCATGACATTCAGCAATTAAGAGGAGTGAGCACTAAGAAGCAAGTTGTCTTACTATGTTCCCATTTTTAATTAAAAATTTCTGATCAAGAAAATAGTACAGTTGTACTCAATAGGCTTCTAATTTTCTATGCTTGTTTACTAAATGATCTGTTGAATGCAAAATAGGGGTTTGATTAATTTTCTGACTTATTTCTTGTACAAAACTGATCTGAAGCATAATGTGCCTCTTCTTATTTGAAAGAGAAGCTCTCTTTCATATGTTTGTTGTAAAAAACAAGTATTCACATGAAAATTAAATACTGACTGCCTGGGGGAAATGTTGTTTGTTGTATAAATTGCTATAAAGTCACTCACAAAGAGAACTTTTAACACAGATTTAAAAAAAACCAAACCATCCCAAACTATGACATACTGGTACTCAAAAATGGCTTGAGGACTTAATAGCCCACACATGCAGCAAAAAAAAGCAAAGGTACAAAACACAGGTATTTATTTGGTTACACCTTCATTAGTGCATGCTGCAGGAACCCAGACAGTCATAGTATAAACTCCCAAACCTCTCAGTTCAGTCTCAGTCTGGTGTTAGAACCCCCATACCAATGTTAAAAAGATGGGAAAAGGCGATTTTATTTACTGTACATCAAAATAAGACCATACCTGAGATGGCATCTTTAAGTTAGGCAATCAAATTTACTTCTGATTCTGTTCTGTTTAACTCTGGCTTCTTAGGACAAACTCAGGGAAGACTTTGTGCCACGGTTGCTAGCCAAAGGACATGGCTGAGGTTAGCTGACCTGCTTTCATAAAGGCCCAGTTGAGTTTCCTTAGGCTTAACAATCCCTCACTCAGTATCAGTCAATGTATATCCTGTCCCTGATCAAATAAGCACATCTAAAGGGTTCTGTTGTGATATCAGCTCTGACCTTTTTGAAAGGAGCTAAAAATTCCCCATGTATTCACAACTTCCTTCTCAAACTCTGTTTGAGGCTTGTAAACTCCTTGCCAAAACTCTCACTGAAACATTTCAGACCGTTTTATAATCACCTCTGAAAAAAGGTCCTAGGTCTTCTATAAAGTTCTGATCAATCACCTTAAAGATTCCCAGTTCTTTGCAACAAGATCTTTAGGGAATCAACCCTTGCACTTGCACAGAACAAACCCTTGCACTTCTAGTACAAGTCAGCTGTTCCGCTGAGGCTAGGACCCAAGCAGGAACCTCAAGAAGAAATGGGCAGCCTCTTGTAACTGGAATGAAGAATATTGTGCCTGATGATTCAAAGTGCAGTTCTCATGAACTATTCTCTTGCTCCCAGAAACTGAATTAACAATAAAATTAATAAAGACATCTAGTGGACTTCGATCTGCACTTGAAGAGTGGAAGGCTCATGTCTATTCTATGAGCAACTGAATATCTGCAATCAGTTAGCTATATCTCTTAAGTCTTAATGGTCTTATGAGCAGTCACATAATTCAGCAACAATCTGAGGTATTCATATTATGATCTTAGCTCCCTATGAATCATTGTGTTCCCCTCAAACTGGCTCTAATAAATTTTATCCAATCTTAAACTGATGTCAAGTTTCCTTTTTCACTGCCCTGTGGACATTTTAAGTGGACATCTTATTTACCTACAGAATATTACTCCATATACACCAACCCAGAGCTGCTTCCTCAACACTGCACAGCAGTGAAGCTATGGGACAGATAACTGCTTCACTGTATATGCCATATTGTGCTGATACATCTACTTGCCAAGATGGTCTCTAGTGTTTTATTTTCTAAAACTCAGCAATATTTTGGCAACATAAGGGGTTTTCAGAAATTATACCTTCATGGTAAGTTACTTGTTTAGTGTATGAAACATAAAATTTAGCATGAAATACAGTAAGTAATACTTGATGTATGGATGTGTAATTCATTGGTGATGTAGCAGTATGACTGATGGCATTAACAAACACTGAAAATATATTTAGCAATCATATAAAAATCACACCAGACATTAAAAAAAACAGACTTTCAGTGTGACCAAAATGTGCCTAAACCACCTCTAGAACCTTGCTGTAAGTTACAACACTTCCAAGAAAGATGGCCTTCTGGAGATTCTATCAAGTGTAACACTAATCAGAATTACAAAGATATTGACAGACAATCCATTGCAAAACACGAGTAGTTCAGACTTTCAGATCAGTGACTGAAATGCCTTTAACTGAACATGTATTAATAACTATTAAAAATTATGTTAGATGCATATTGTTCTGCTGATTTTAAGGACTGGAAGTGCAGATGCTTTATTGTACACTGGAGGGTAAATAATTCTTAGCTTGTGTGGAGAAAGATGGTGACTAGTAGTTGAAATTATCTGAATACATGTGATAGCTTTCAAAGACCTGAAGACATTCAGATACAAGATTTTCATACTATAAACTATCCATTCTTTACAGATTAAATTTCTAATCAATCAATTTAATTGGATACTATTCTAGTTTTTTAAGCCTCAAAATTTTATAAAACCATCTCATGTCAGCCAAAAAGTCACACTTAACAGTAAAAAAAACCTAAAAAAAGATAACTGATAGCTCTACCTTCTATGTGCCATTCAAATCACATACATTTCATGGCTTAATTCACTGCTATTCTGAAAAACTCTAACTGTGATTAAGAAGGACAGAACTTGTGTATTCTAAAACTGAACACTCAGTACCAGCTAGATAAATTAGTATCTGTATCTCTGATTTGAACAGAATGTAAACTTTGGAACTCAAACTCCTTAAGAACTAATTTCTGAAGGGCTCATCCTTCTAGAAATAAACTTGATAACTAAAAAAGTATTAATTGTTTAGAAGGATTACGCAGAAGTCAATAAACACATAAATAACCTTGAGTAAGGTTGCTGGTGTTTGTTTATTATTGTGTCCCTAGAAGTCAATGTTTATGTTATCTTTTTTCCCATCTTCTCTGAGTCTATGAGAGTAAGATCCCTTATTATTTCAACCATAAAATTGCCCAAGTCACAGAAATTAAACTAGCAGAGGAGCTATTCTGAAAAAAATCAGGCTTTAGGTATGAAGTCCATTTAGCAGCCTGATTATGTGTATTAAATTCAATTAAACAAATCCAGAACAATACAAAGCTTTTATTTGAAGAGCAAATCTGAAACTGAATCAGATCTCTTCTTTGAAAGTATTTCTGGTACCTTTCTACTAGTCAGATTTCATAAATGTAGCTTGCAAATCTAAGGGATATTTTACGGTATAGAATGTGGCTGGACTATTTTAGTATGGGTTATGAAAACCATACAAACATGAAATGTTTGTGAAAACACTACTGTTATTGAAACAAAATTAGAGATCCATCATTGAAAATTTTTGCTGCCATCAGTTCCGTTTTAAATATTGGTTTATGCACACACTCTTTCTCTTTGTATTAAAGGCATACATAATGCACGGCCAGATTTACATTTCTGTAAATGAAAGTTAATAGGTCAATAGCTGTCTTCTGCCACAGCCTCTGGACAGCTTTCGAGGAACTCCCATCCATACTAGATATTTATACAACCCAGCTGCTAGTTACATGTATGCTGTAAATGTCCATTAAATCTTCCCCTGCAAAATATCAAGAACATTTTACAGAAGGACATTCTGATTCTTGCCCTTATGGTCTCCATATACCTTCTATCAAAAAACATCCGTCAAGATGTATTCACATCTTTCAACTCTGTATGAGTGCATCTCAGATACGGATTTGCCTGCCAGAATATACAAGAAGATTTCTGGTTTTTACCCTCTTGCTTCTCTGCCAAAATCAAAGGAAAAGAATCTCCAGGAATATGATAGAACTACTTTCATTTGAATTAGCTGAAATGTCTGCTTGGGGCAGAAGGAAGATGGAAAGAAAGAAAACACAACTTTTTAAGAATGAAATGCCAGTGCTGAAAAATGACTACAGTCCTCATTAAAACTGACACCAGAACAATTTTCTTTGATATATAAAGTTTGTGTGTTATTAGAAGCATTTACATCTTTGTATTCTGAATCACTGTGAGATTCTCCATAGCTTTCTTTAATCAGAGTTATTAAAGCAAAGCATGGAATACATTGATTTATAAGTACAAATAACAAGCTATACTTGCAAATGATATTTTTCTTTGGAAGCAGAGTACTGTCTTAAATATATGTATAATGATAAAATGATAATCATGTCACTGAAATTGCACAAAAAATTCTCTGAAAAATTCTCAGCACAGTGCTTTATCTTTGTGGCTCTGTGTTAACGAGATACGCGCCAATAAATTCTTTTCACTTGTACAAGCAGACTTGAAACAATTGCTGTGGTTTCTCAAAATTATGATACAATTTTTTTATAGTTCAGTTTTATAGTTCAGTTGACAATTCAGTCTTACTTTCTTTGTTTTTACATTTATCTCCTTTTGTTCAGTTACTCATGCACTTTCCATGCAGCTGTTACTTGCAAACATGCCATCTCACACCATTTTGGGGGATGCTTTCCTACATCAACACTTTACAGCGTATATGATACAGAGAATCTCAAGAAATCCAAAGGGACACTGCATGTGCACCCCCATCAGAAAAAAGATGGCAAAATAGGTCCTGATCTAGTATTTGAGGAATATGTGACTGATCAAGAAAGACTGACCTCACTCCACCGAATTTTGAATCTGGATCATTTTGAAACTTCAGTACTAACTTCCATCTTAACATCTCTCTAGTTTGGTTCTATCTTCCTTTTCCAGACTTTGTCAGAAAAACTAAAGGGAACTTTCAAGTCAGAACTTTGTGGACAGAATTCTCACTCAGACTCTTTTTTGATATGTCTGCTTTTGTGATATGCCTGTAATTCTGTGTCCCCATTTCAGAATGTCAAAATTTACTTCCCTGTTTCCTACTGTCTTCAACTATATTTTTCAGGACTCTATAAATAAGAAAAATGCTTCCCAGTGAAGTACTCAAGCAATATGCTATATTCAAAAGTCTTTCTTCACCTGTTGTTGGTGAAGATTCAGTAGGAAGGGTTACTTACAATGAGACACAAAGTATAGTGAATCCTCTGCTATATTTCTAAGTTAATATCCAAGATTTAAGCTCTTCAAGAATCTAGCAGAAAAGCAGAAAAGCTCCCTCTCTAGGCACTTTCAAGCACAATGATTCCATTCTTTCACTTGACTTATCACAATATTCTTCAAGACAAACAAAATACTGACTTATCTAAGAGGGTAATATGGTCAGGAAAAAAATAAACAATTTACTATGAACTGTTTACGTTCCAGGCAAAAAAAATACTTAAAAGTAGCAAATTAATTTTCTTTCTGCAAGATAATTTCTCTCCTGTCAGCTCAATAAAACCTATATAAATAGTCAACATTAATATGTAAGATCAGTCCATTATCATTTATACCAGAAAGATTCCTTGATATTATAGTAGATTTTGCTTTGTGACAGGATCATTTTGCCCTTCACAAAAATCCCTCAAGATATACATATATGGCATCACAACATGATGAAAACTACATAGTTTGAGCTAGCACATTTCAGATTTAATATAAAACCAAGAACAACTTCCTTTCCCAGTGAGGAGAAAAATAAAATCAACTCCCATCTCTCAACATGCTTCACAATGGACATAACGCATTTGCTGATATTTAATGAAAGTAAATCTTTAGCAACCAAAGAGGAGTGACTTTCAAATTGAGAATATAAATATTGTCTATGACAACAAGAATTCTGAACTATTCTCAATAAATATAAAGATGTTAGTGAAGACTGGGAGGGGCATTTCTATGAGACTTCACTTAATAGTAGCAAGTTATTAAATTAAGAATTCAGAGAATCTCTATAATCCAATGAATCTTCTCTTCTGGTTGAAGCAGTAGGAGGTAACAGGCCAGAACTGGTCAGAAAAGATTATATTATTTCCTTATGACTGAAACCAACAACCATCTTCCTCTAAGGCTCCTTAAGGCCATGTTATCTGCTGCTGCATAGCCTTCCTAGAGGGTAGATTTAGATTTGATATACGGAAGAAAATTTTTATGAGGAGAATGATGAGACACTAGAAGAGGTTACCCAGAGAAGCTGTGGATGCCCCGTCAGACAGGACTCTGAGCAATCTCATTAAGTGAAAGATGTCCCACCCATGGTAGAGGGTTTGGATCAGGTAAGTTTTAAAGGTCCCTTCCAACCCAAACCATTCTATAGCCCATTGATTCTATGATGTATAAAGCAGGTGAAGGTAATAACACAAGCTACCATATCCTAATACATATATGCATATAATATTTTTTTGTATAAGCCAGAATTAAAACTTCTAATACAGGTAAATTTAGGGTCATTAACATCAACAATAAAGTGAACATATGCTTCTATTATATTATCATTTAATAATGAGAATTATAGCTGAATAGTCATTTGTAGTCTTTTACCTAAGTTTCAATATGTGTTTTTCTAGCGTTGTCCCATTTCAACCAAGAATTTAATAAAACATTTATCGTGATCAAAGATTTATTCAGGAATTATTTTATGTCTTCACAGGCTTACTTTAAAGCACTTGTTTAAAGGCTTAGTTGAATACAGATGATCTACCCTTCCAGACCAAACCCTTAGAAAAGCTGGTGCAGTATGGGCTGCATGAACAGTGAAGTAAATTAAAAACTGGCTGAACAACCAGGTCCAGAAAGCTGCAGAAAGTGTAGTTGGAGCAGTGTGCCCTTGGGGTTAGTACTGGGTCCAGTCCCATTCAATATCTTTGTTGAGGATCTGGATGATGTGCACCCTCAGCAAGTTTACTGAAGGCACAAAACTGTGGGGACTGGCTGATATGCCAGAGGGTCATGCTGTCATCCAGAGAGGTCTCAACAGGATGGAGAAAGGGTCTGACAGCAACCTGTCAGGCAATGGGCACATATTGAAACATGGGAGGTTCCTTCTGAACATCAGGAAAAACTTTTTCATTGTGAGACTGGCCGAACACTGGCACAGGTCACTCAAAGGTTGGAGAGTATCTCCTTCTAGAACCAGGGAGCTTGTGCAATATCTGGAGCTCTCTAGACATGGTCCTGGGCAGCCTGCTCTAGTTAACTCTACTTTAAGGTAAGATAACCTCCAGCAGTCCCTTACAATCTCCACGATTCTGTGATCCTGTAAATCAGAGTTTAAAAAAAAAGAGAAAAATTATAAGCAAAAGAATACAAGGCTTAATTTATCTATGCACAACAAACATAAGATTTATTCAAAAACAAAAGAAAAAGAAAAAAAATCAGGTTTGGTTGTTGGTTTTTGTCATTTTTTAAGAAGTGAGAGAAGAGATGAGCAAAAGGAGCCATACCAGAAGACTCCTACATACAAGTGGTGAATTTGCTAACCACGTAGAAAAGACAAAAACGTACAGTGTTAGGAAAACAAACAAGACTGCATAGTCAGATCCCAGAGTGGCAACAAAACCATTTACATTCTAATAAAAACTTAGGAAGATGTTAAACAGAAGACAACAAGGCTAGACAGTTTCAAGAAGCAGGCCAAGGTGTATCTGAGGTCTCTGACTATTATTATTACTGATTTTCGATAGCCCTTGGAACACCAAGGAAATTCCATAGAACTGAAAGAAACTGTGGTGTGCAAATACTGAAGAGAATGACCTGCACTATTACAAGCCACTCCCACTAACATTGCTGCTAAACTAATATTGCTGCTAGACAAAATAATAGAACCTTATTAATAAAAATTTAAATAAGGTAAATGCAATTACTGCAAATCAACATGGGTTTATAAAAAGTAGATCTTGTCAACTATCCTGATCTTCTGAAGGTGGGTTTTTTTTCTGAGAATACAAATTTGGATCACAATAAATTTGCATATACTTGCATTTATGTCTTTTTCTGCATACATTGTACTAGTATGCATTTTGAATTCTGAAGACAGTTGACTGACAGTATAAACTATTTTAACAATTATTCAGAATTAGTATAAATGTGACACTAAATATCTTAAAATGTAACCTTTACAAAAGAAATGAGTGGTTTCTAGTGAGAACTAGTAGAAGTCTGATTCTGAGCCCTTCATTACTTATCATCATTATCATATGAACTGCAGAAAAATATACAGTCTATGAAACTGAAGATGACTTGAAGTTTACACATGTCACATGCCTGGGACATCTTGGTCAGGTGGTAAAAGGAAACATTAGGTATTTCAGTGTGCCCATCTGTCAAGTCATAAACTTAGGGTAAGGAACATAGCTCCAGACTGAGACAACTCAATGTCAGGAGGAAATGCGTCAAAGCCTTGACCGCTACATTACTCAACAAAGGAGGACAAAATAAACTGTACCTCTCTGATAAATGAGACAGGGCATCTGATGACAACTGACATTAACAAGTCTGATGTACTCAGCAACATTTTTTCAAGTTTTCACTGCCAGTTGCATTTCCCCCATCTCTGAAGCCCCTGAATATCAAGGCAGGGATCAGGAGAATGAAGTCCCACCCTGAGGGAACTGGCAGATATAGTTGCTAAGCTGCTCTCTATCACTTCTGAAAGTCATGACAAGTCAAGCAAAATTCCCAGCGTCTGGAAAAGCAGAAATATTGCTCCCATTATTAAAATATGTAAAAATTAATATCCCGAGAACTAGCAACCAGTCAGCCTCACCTCTGTCTCTAGGAAGTCCATGAAACAGTTTCTCCTAGAAGCTACGTCAAACAATACAGATGACAGGGAGGTTTATTAGAGAAAGCAAACATGGCTTCATGAAGGGCAAAAGGACTAATCTGCTGACCTTCTACAAAGGAGTGACTGCACTGGTGGATAAGGGAAGAGCTATTGCTGCAATCTACCTGGACTTCTATTAGGCCATTGACACAGTTCCACAAAACACCCTTGTCTCTAAATTGGAGAAATGAGTTTGATGCATTAACTGTTCGATGAAAAAGGATTGGCTGGATATCCATGCCCAATCAATCAATGGTTCAAAGTCCAAATGAAGATCAGTAATGAGTGGTGTCTCTCAGGGGTATTGGGACAAGTACTGTTAAATATCTTCATTAATGACACAGACAGTGAGGTTGAGTGAACCCTTAGCAAGTTTGTGGACAACACCAAGCTGAGTGGTGCAGTTGATGGCCTGAGGGACGGGACACCACCCAGAGAAAGTGGAGAGGCTGGAGGAGTCACCCCTTGTGAACCTCACGAAGTTCAACAAAGTAAGGTTCTGCATCTGGGTTGGGGCAATCCCTGGTAGCAATACAGACTGGGTGATGAATGAATTGAATGCAGAAAAGGGTTGGAGGATACAGGCAGATGAAAAATTATGTGTGAGCTGGCAATTTGCACCTTCAGCCCAGAAAGCCAGTAATATCCTGGGCTCCATAAAAAGAAGCATGGCCAGTAGGTTAAAGGAGGTGATTTTACCTCTCTACTCTCCTCTCCTGAGACCCTACATGGAGTACTTGTTCAGCTCTAGGGAACCCAGCAGATGAAAGACATTGACTTGTGGGAGCAGGTTGAGATGAAGGTCATGGAAATGGGCAGAAGGCTTTTCCCTTTCATAAAGAAAGTTTGAGAGAGGTCAGGTTGTTTATCCTAGAAAGGAGAAGGCTCCAGGCAGACCTCATAGCAGCTTTTCCATACTTAAAAGGGGACTACAAGAAAGACAAAGAATGACTTTTTACTAGGGCATGCACTGATAGTATGGAAGGAACATTTTTAAACTAAAGAGGGTAGATTTAGATTACACAAAAGGAAGGAATTCTGGAACAGACTGCCCAGAGAAACTGGGATGTCCCATCTCTGGAAGTGTTCAGGGCCAAGTTGGACAGAGCATTAAGGAACCTGTTCTAGTGGAAGGTGTCCCTGCTTATAGAGGTAGGGTTGGACTAGATGATCTTTAAAGGTCCCTTCCAACCCAAAACATTCTGTGGTTTGTTGATTCAATGCTGTGTAAAGCAGATAAAAGTAGTGACACAATCTATTATATCACCATAGCTGGGTTTAGTGATCCTTTTTGGCCTCATAAATTATGAAGATGTAGATTTGGGACCATAATTCACTCACAGCATTCCTCTGACACAATTTTTTCCCGTATGTATAAAATATATACTCTGCACTGACCTAAAGTCTAAAACTACATTTTATGAATAATCACAAACAGAGTTAATAAAAGCATTCCTTATAATGATATTCTAATAATTGTTTTTGGAAAAATATAAATCCTAACTTAATTAATAATATCTGATTATCTGATTTAACAGGCCAGGATTATGGTACAGCAATTAAGCAGTGAAGGAATTTCAATTGAGTTATTACCTGTGTACCTAGCTTTCACAAATGGATGAATTAATCAGGAATCAATGAAGACAATCTCCCTTACTTTCAGGCTCAGCAAATTACTCGATAAGGTGATGAATCGATGAAAATCCAAGAGAACTAGTGGATTCAGTTTACTGCTGGAGGGAAGGGTGGAGAGAGGGCAGAGAAAGAGAGTAAGATGGTTAATAAAAAGATAAAGTAGGTATGTGGAAATGGCAAACAAATTAAGAGCAGAAGCAAATGGGCGTGTGGTCTGGTGGTGTCTGTTTTTTGGAAGAAGGCTGGAACTGTAATGGATACCTTCTCTTATCTATAGGGAATTCTGCTATCATTTCTAACAGTTTGGCTGTACCAGGGAAGAAGAAGGTAGGACATTCATCATACAACTGACAGTATGCCCAGTAGCATAATTTTTTTGGATCAAAACCAAAGGAAAAAACATTAGAGAGTAAAGCTTGCTGAAGCTTGGGAGCATGTAGTCATAGAGAGCCTGCCCTGTACAGACTATACTTCTGACTCCATTTCTCACAGAAGCTCACTCCTTTCCTAATGCAATGTGAATACTGTGGACAGGGCAAGCTGCTTCCTCTGACTCCATTCCCCAGCAGAAAGAAAACAGGTTACTGTTCTTGTATGACAGACAACCTCTCTTCAGCACATTCCCTCCACCTTTTTTTTCCTGTAGTCCAGAACAATGGAGGGATGCCATCAGTTTTAATTTTTGTGTTTTAAAATTAGTTTCCTTATGTTCATTTTTCCTCATCTTTTTTGAGATATTTGAATTTTTATCTCTATTCAGGGAAGAGAATATGTACAAACCCTTCCTATGTTTCACTGACAATCTGGGCAGAGTCTAGAGATCTTAGGAAGGCATCTGTATCTGAAACCTGGCTCAACAGGGTGTAAATTTAAGTCTTTGGTTTTCTTGTTTGTTGGTTTGGTTTTAAATATGACCACCATATTTTCCTCAACCATAGTATTGCTACTATTAACATAAATGTAACTGTGAGTAAAAGCACATCCCAATTTAACTGCATTTCAAACAGTGTTTCAAGAACTTTACACTCAGAGCCAGTAGGCAAAAGATTCCCTTGTTGAAAAGATCCCAATTTGAGATTCCCTTGCCTGCTATGTTGTATCCCATTGCATTAGGCTCATATACTTTTAAGCTTCCATTCATTATGAAAGTAATTCTTCCTTTTCTTCTTTGGCAAACCTTCCATCACAAACTTTCTGCTACCCCTTATGGAAATGGACCCTCACAGTCTCCTCAGCTCATCTGCTGATCTTCTGTATTACTACCCTCTAAATTCCAGGCTTTCACTGGGTTCATAATAAATACCAGTTTAAATATACAAGATGATTGAGTAATCAATAAGAGACCTATTTATCAACATCTAGGTGACTAAAAAACCCCAGACAGTGGCACCTCTCTAGATTTGATGCAAAAAAATTCTTATAGACAGATAATTCCTACATTGTAAAAACAGAAAATAGAAATGTAGCATGTGTATTGCTGATTTCCCAGAGCTAAGAGTAGAAAATAGCAGTTTTACAAAATAAAACAGAATGTTTGTAATATTTAGTTATTAAATTACTACAAGAAAATGTTACTTTCCCTTTAAGCTGAGACAAAATATTCACAGACAAATACTAAATGTTCATTCTAAAATATCACATTTGTTTGTGGGACAGAAAATCCTTTGGCTAAAACTGTTCAAATTCTCCCTAGCTACTAGAAATTATTCTTAGCTGCTTATTTTATTTACATATTTAAGGTTGTAACCCAACTTGAGCTTTTACAGATACAAATGCAAAACCTGGCAACAGAGTTTCTAGATATGCTGAAGTTGATTTTAGCCACTGATTTATGTAAAACGCATTTTCTGGAGTGCATACACAGCTGAAAATAAAATAATTGATAAATATTTTAAAGGGTGATAAATATTAACATCAAATTATGAACCATAAGTGTAAACAAGTCTTTCAGTCCCCCAGTGGGCTTAGCAGGACCGCCTGCCTAACTTAAATGTCTGAAAGGACCATCTCTCCACCATGAGACTGTAAAGCCAAAAAATCTCTAGACTTTTTTAGGTAGAAGAAAGAGGTAAATGTGAATGTCAATATCCTTTTCTGCTCTGAATTATCAGTTGTTCAGGCTTAAAGACGAAATCAGAAAAGGTTGGCTACTACAACAGTGAATGAACATTGAGACAATTTCTTAGGCAGGAAAAGTCTCAGCTTTGTAAAGTTGCTTTTAAAATTGCAGAGCTATTAAAACCAAGAGCCCAAGTTCTTCATAAATGTTAAACATCGGACTTGAAAATATTTTTATTGTATCTATGATGTGTTCAAAGTTGGAACGGCAAACATCTCAAAGGAATTGATTACTGATTACTGTAATTTCTTACAGCATCAAATTTAGAGATTTAACATGTTCTGCAATTGGCTGGTGGTCTCAGATGATCTATCTATGCAATGCCAATGAAGCAGCTGAATAAATGAAATGCAATACAGATAAAATCAATGTTAGTTCAAAGGCTGAAGTCTGAAGAACCTTTTAATCATTTCTAGTATCTCAAACCAATGGACTGAATCATGAACTTCTCACTGACAAAAAACTTAACCACACTGCTCCTAAAATCCATGGCACAACTTCTATTTCCTTCAGTGGGAGACAACTCAAGCTACTGGACTGCCCTCTTTGTCCCACAGGTCTTTCTGATCTTTTAAAGAAAGATTCCATCTTGATGTGGATTTTGGAAATAATGCTATAATTTTAAATTTCTTCTTTAATATTTTTAAGACTAAAAAAATTTATGAAGTCACTCATTATTTTATTTGATGAAGAAGACTGATGTTGTTTCTCTAACATTTTCTAACTGAAGTGATTGAAACAATTTGTGAGTCCATATACTTTTGTAAGACCAAGCATGACAGGTACTTAGGAAAAAGACATTGGTAGGGGCAAACCTCAAGATTTAACTAGTTATCTTATGTTTGACCTATGAGCCAAAACACTCAAAGCTAGATCTTCTGCATATGTAGAGAAAGAAAACTCCCATAGTTTGTGCATAGTTTGTTATTGTCCAAAATATTAAAAGTATTACAGTCTTAAAAAGTCTAAAATATAAATACTAAACATTGAACATGAGATCTGATACTTTGTAAGATTTAGAGATCCAAGCTAAAATTCCCAAGGAACATCTACAAGAAAATCTACTGTCTGTCATAGGTACACAGTAAAGTTACTCATTCAAGATGTACAGTTTAATCTCTGACTAATACATTATATATAAAGAATTTCCTGTCACAGCTGCATGAACTGAAATAGGCTTTCAAATGTGTTAAAAGTGCCTGAGAAAAAAAAAAGAGAGAGAGAAAATTAAAAAATACTTCTCATCTCCTTGCAAGAGAAACAGCCAATGTTCAGAAACAAGTTTTCAATTCACAGCCTTTAACTTCACTTTCAAACTTTCTTGCAGATCAGACCACTTACTGAAGCACTCTTTGTGTTTTACACCATATTACTGCAAGAGGTAAAAAAGAATACATATTTTTGCTTTTATATATCTTAATGATTTACTATACCTGCCCCTCCATTTGATTTCTGCATCAATTCAATAAAATGGGTTCAAACTTCAACTTCAGCAGTTATATGGGACCTACTGCAAAAGTATGAAAAGTATCAGAACTACAAGTTTTGATAGTTCTGTAGTTCTGTACTGATCACGTTTGCATTGCACAAAAACGTACACAACTAAAAAAAAACCAAACCAAACAAACAAAAAACAAAACCAAACCAACCAACCAAAAAAAAAAACAACGAAACAAACAAAAACAAAATCAAAAACCTAGCTGTGAAAAATAATTATTTTTTAAGTGAATTGCTTTCACACAGAAGCAGATGATCCTATAATGAATACTTATAACATTCTCATTAACAAGCTTGCTCCTTTGTGTGTTTTCATTTTTTTGTACAAATACAAATGAAAGTTAGTCTACCCATATTCATAGTCTTATCATTCCATCTTAGTCATGTAAAAGACTATAAAGTACTAAATCTCTATTTTCCATGTTACTTTTTATCTTGTGATGACCTCTCCTGGTTGAGCTGTTCATTAGCCTTGACTCCAAAAGTTGAGTGTTTTCATCCCTCTATGCTTATTACAAAAAAATTGCAGGAATATGAAGAATTTATTGCCAAGGTATGAAAACATGTCCACAAACAGAATTTACAGTAAGATCTGAGCATTAGTGTGTGTGATACTGTATCACAGTGCATGTTTATTGTACTACAAGATGGGCTTTCAACACCTATTTCATCTTGAGATAAAACTGAATGAGATTAAAAGCTTTCAATACGATCACTTCTGAATCAGTATTACTGAGACACCATGCTAATGACAGAGATAGACTTACTTGCTTTGCAAAGTAAACAAACAGTTGACATGCAGTATATTCACATAAATGACATCCAATTCTGTTCTTTCTGAAAACTGTATTTTTTCTAAACCAACACTAGCAGACTATAAGAAAATACTGAGTACCAAGTTCATATATAGGGATTTGTAATTCACTGTACAACATAACTCTGGCATATTTCCTAAAAATACTGTAAAGAATAATCTTGCTGTTCTTAATTATTTCAAAGTCAAAACATAAAGTAACAATGGAGGATAAAATGAAATTCTGGTTGGAAATAAGTTTTACATCCAAGTTGCATTTCACACAGGTTTTAATTCTGTCAGAAGTATTCCCAATATGATGTTCAAAATCAACTGATAAGGAATTAAAAAAAAAAAAAAAAGAGAGAGAGTTAAAAAGCTAAGTGCAGTATCTTGGCAACAGAAAACAAAACTCTCCAAAGCCATTCACAATCAGTTGCATTCAAAGTTACAAACAACCCCAGAAAATATAGCACATTGACAAAATACAACACAATGATGAGTTTGTATAGCAAAGCATGCAACAGAATAACCAGTGAAGTGGTGCGCCAAACTACTGTGACACAGCACTTGAGTTCCCACTGTAGTATCCCTTCCCAAGCACCAGTAAGCCTTTACAAGAATTTTCAGCATGTACTGCAACGTGAACAATCCTTTTGTAATTTTAAGGCTGACGTGTACTTCTAGCCATATTTCTGTTTCCAGTAAACAAATCTAGCTCCATTTCACTTTCAGAAGTGAGTCAGGAATGAAATGCTACTTAATACATAAGAAGCATAGTGTATAAGCTCTTGGGAGGTGAATTAATATACGGAAGTCTTTGAATATCTAACTGTCAAGATGGGAACGTATATGAGTAAATTGTAATTAAGTCTGTATTAATATCACTGTAATCGGAAATTCCAGGAATAAAGGATATATACAACCATTAACTTCTCAACTAACTTCTTTCAAAAGTTAAAGATTTATTTGTTGGGTAACCAGATAACCCATTGTATGTCATTTTCAACTTAAACTACAGCCATTACTTACTGAATGGCAAAAACAAACAAAAAAGCTCAGAAACCCTATTAATAGCAGGGAACTTGGTTTTCCAAGAACAAATTTCTGGCAATCTAAATCATAAATCTTTGCCCCCAGACATTCCTATTATGCAGAGCCTGAGATGCGACCACGAAGAAATAATATTCTTAAGAAAAATTAGATAGCTGATCAAAACTAAGCAGTAAACCTCAGGATCGATATTTCTCCTAAACCAAAGGTAACAAAATAACTGAACATCCTATAGCCTCTGTGACTTAGATGCAATGTAGACATTGCTCTGCATTTTCTGTTGACACACAAACAAATATAGTGTAAGCAAATCCTGGAACAATAACATTGTTTTTTTTTTCAATAGATATCAGATGATAACAGATAGAAACCCACTGAGAAAGTATAGCAGCGCTCCAGTTCCCTAATCATTGCATTGTTCAGTCCTGCCCCCAAGGAAACAAACAAACAAACAAATAAATAAATAAATAAATAAAGTGATCTATACAGATCTCTATGCAGTATATGCATTACATTCTACGACAATTCCCTGCTTGGTCAGTAGAATCGATGTCCATTCACATATACACAATCCCAACACATCTATCTGTAACATCTCAGGACATTTCCTTCCTCTATGAACAGCCGAGTGAGCCAGCAGAAGCGTCTATTTCTGACTTTTCTATAAAAATGCACTGTTTCATTTCAGTATGCATTTCAAAAACACTTTGGAAATGGCAAATGTTTAACACGGTCTGAAGAGAAACAACTAAACACTTAACACTGACATCTACCTGCAAATGTTTTGCTCAGAACCACAGCTCAGTGCACTGTTAAAGATTTGATCTAATACCCATTGAAATCAATGAATATGCTGTCATTTTTACATTGATAGAAGAATTGGATCCTGTATAGGGTTTTGCAATTCTCTGGTCTGAAAGTTCAGCATTTCAGCAGATGCTTGATTATCTCTCTACTATTACTGCCTCCCTAGGAGGCAGCTGGTCTTCTCTAAAATACATTTGCTCATTTTATTATGGGTAGCCAAACTTCACTCTCAAGAAAAGCTGTCCTGTCTCAGTTCCCTCTCATCAACTCACAAACATTCTTTCCTCTTCAAATGAGAGAATTTTCTCTTGCTGCTCCTCTAACACTAGTTACTGAAACTGCTCACATCTTCTCTTTTACCTCCCAAAACTGTGGAAATGAAGTACTTCCAAATGCAAATTGCATACCTTCTGAGAAAGGTGGGAAAAAACAAACCAAACCATATGCCAAACAAAAACTGCCCCCAAACTTTGAACAGCTGCTGATTCCTTTCCCCCTCTGACTACATTGCAGAACCAAGACTATATCACAGAGCAAGTCTTTCAACTTTCCATACCACCTACCAGTGAAATCATCTACACCAAGGAAGATCTGACGGGGAGCACTGCAAACAGCATCAAACCTCAGTGCACACAGAAAAGAATACAAAGAAAAATCAAACATGAGATTCATCAGCAAAGAAAAAAATCAACCTCAGAGTTGTGGGAATTTCCCTCCAGTTTATTGCAGAAGTGAAATTGTGCATGTTTCTTAGCAAAGGTTACTTACGAGATGCAGGCAGAGCAGTCCTGGCTCTGCAGCTAATGCTGCTGAAAATCCAGAGGAAGAGAGCTGCCCTGCAGCCAGCTCGGGTAACCACAACCATCCTTCACTTCCTGGCTCCCTGTACTCCAAATGCCAGCCGCAGAAGACCTGCTTTTCTCCACTTTGGCCCTTTCTCTCTCTCTCCTTCTCCTTCTCGGAGGAGGTGGCGAGGAGGTAAAGGGGGCAGGGCTTTACCTTGGGGTAGAAGCCAAACCCCCTCTTCACCTGCTATCTTTGGGTTTGCAGCAGCCCGATCAGTCCCGGTACTTTTCTTTCCCTTATTTCTCTGTGTTTGTGTCTGTCCCTCCTTCTCAGAGGAAGGGGGGAAAAAAGAAGAAAAAAGCCACGAAGTATAAAATAAGGAGGATTGTAGAAGAGAAAAATTATAAAAAAAAAAAATCAAAAGCAATCCCCCAAAAGACGTGTGGGGTGGGAGGGGAAAGGGAGATGGAGATGAAAGGAAGAAAGGCAAAAATAGCAGTTGGTGCCGCTAATGCTGCTGTTGATGCTACCACTGCAGCTGAGCCCTTCTTCCTGTACAGAGCAGCGCTGCTGAGAGAAGCTTGCAATAACCTCCCAGCTCAGATATATATACACAGTGTACACGCACACATAGCCGGGGAGCCAAACACACACTCACACAGGAGCAGGCGGAGGGAGGGAGAAAGAGACACTCCCGCAGCACAGAAGCAAGCTCAGAGCCTCTCTCCTCATGTATTCATCATCTTCCAGCAGGAGGAACCTGCCACCAGCAGCAGCAACCTCCCTCCTCCTCCTCCTCCTCCAAAAAAAAAAAAAAAAAAAAAAAAAAGGCAGAAGAAGGGAAAATCCTCTCCCCAGCACTCCCCTCCCCTTCCCCCCGCTTCCTCCAGCTCCTCCCTCTTCCTCTGCGCCCCTTGGGCCTCCAGGACCACAGTCGTCCTCCCTTGCCTGCTTCAGAGGCAAAGCTGGGGGACGGCGGCGGGGATCGGGGACGGGGTTGGGGCGGAGCGGGGCCGGGGCCAGTGCGGGGATGGGGATCGGGGCCGGAGCGGAGCCGGGGGCAGTGGGGCCGGGGCCGGTGTCACTGGATGCGGAGGCGCGGCTCCCCTGCGCGCCCCCGCGGCCGCTCCTGCCTCCCTCCGCACCGCTCCCCCGCACACCGCCGTGGTAGCGGCTCCCCGAGCTCCAGCCTGCCGGGATCCGAGCCAGGCAGCCAGCAGGCAAGTCTTCCGAGCGGTCCTAGTTCTGGGTTGGGGGGGTGAGCACCATCCCGCCCGCAGAGAGCTGGGGCTGCAGGAGCCACTAATGCAGATGTTGCCATTCGGTAATTAATTCTCACTCCGAGAGCAAGCCAGGAAGCAAGCTGCATTAAAGTATCACTACGGTTTTCACCTACAAGAGATGACTGAGGCAACCTGGCCATATCCCAGCCTTATGGTTTAGGGATTTCAAGAGTCTGACTGGTCTTTCTCATCCCTCTCCATCCCTCCTGCCATTGCCCTTAAACAGCTGAACCAAAAGTTATTGCTCACCAGATGCGGTAGAATAATGAGGGTAGGGAGTTATTCATGGATTATTTATTCTACAATCAATGAGGCAAAGAAAAATGAAAACAATTATTTCTCAGGTGTTATATAGAGAAGGCTGAGAAATGGAGAGGTATAATTTCTTTAGAGGAGCCCCAAAGCAGGGATAAATTATTTTCAGTGACTAATACACATGCTGTTAACAAGTACCTGCTGTTATTTAGTGACTGTGATGAAGTGGTTAAGACTGTGTGTAAGATGAGATTTTCAGAAAGGCCTTGGGATATTAAGATCCTCAATCCTATTGCCTTTCAGAGAGAGTACAGTGCCTATCTTTTAGGTCACTTTGAAAACTCATCCATACGTAATATGTGATATCCCGGGAGAGCTGTGGCCTAGAGGTTTGAGCACAGCATGGGATGAAGCTTAAGTGCCAGTCCTGGGAAAAGTGTTTCTGTAATCTTGTCCAACTGCCATAATTTTTCCTCCTTGAGCCTTTCCCTCCCTTGTTTTGTCCATATCGAGTATTAATACATTCATATTTTAAATGCTTTCATAGAAGTATTGCCAATATGTCTGTAGCAAATATGAAATGAAAAAGTGCACTATTAATGTGGTTTTATTACACTTATCTCTGTTGTTGAAAGAATAAATATTCCCACAGAGACTCTGTTACCTCTTCTCTGCATCATCCTGAGGCCTCTGCCATGCCCTCCCCATTCCTTATAACCCACAGATACTGGACTTACAGTCCAGTATATATGTGAGTGTCCATGTGTGAGTTTTCCATGTGGGAATTAAGTAAGAACCAAATAATAATTAGTGTCATTAAACTGGTTCAAAATTGCCTCTTTCTATAACTTCTTTCTTGTTCACATCTTCTGTTCTCACACTCTATATCCCACAATTTTTCAAGTTTATAAACCTACATTTTCTGTTCTTTAGCTATAGTTGAAGTGATAGAGCTGATATAGTATCACAAACTGACTGTGTGTATTCATGGAAAAAAGAAAACTTTCTGAGTATGACATGCAAAAAATCTTACCACTTTCATTCTGAGCTCTTGAAACCCTTTCAGTATTCATTGGTCTTTATTATTCACCTGCATAACTAATAAGCAGCTTCTCTGAGTTAGTATTAAAGGCTCAGCAGACCATTTTTTTACATAAAATTTCTACTTCTTAGAGCCCTTCCAACAAGCACAACAACAACAAAACTTGGCCATCACCATTTATACTTTTATGCATAGGATACTTGCGCATCACTCAGGTCATGAAGTCCTCCACGGGACGAAAATTTGAGTTGTTCAGACTTCACGCTTCTTTAGCATATGCTGATTGGGGTTTTCAAAAACGTACTCAAATTGATCATAAGTAGGTACACATTTAAAAAACGGCTATAAAGGAAAAGACAGGTAATTCAAAACAGGAAGATTCAGCAGGTTGATTGATGAATATCTCAATAATGGTGATAGTAGAAAGTTTCCTTGTGGTTTGAGGCGGAAGAAATGGCACAGATTATTGCATTTTTCCCCACCTCGGAGTAGGATCGGGCCTTAAAAACTGCATAAAATATTTAAACTATGTAGCAACAGAAATGAGTTGTGCAAGGGTAATGCAATTATTTTTAATATAACCACAACTGAGACCTGCAAAATCATTAACTTTGACTGATTCTGTCACACAAAAATCATTACAAAGATCTTCAGGCATTCTTTGGTCCTATAAAACAAGCTAACCATCTTATATACTCTTCTTTAGTTTTTTTTTTTGTTTTTCCTGGAGGGTGTTGTGAAATATTACTTTACATGATTCAACAAATCCAAGTTGAATATATTAACCTTTGCAATGAAAACATGGTCAAATTGTCTTAGGCCTCACTATAAAGTTATTAGATACTTCTACTCTTTCTCCTAACCTTTCCTTTCCAGAGTGTAAATGTGAGGATGTTTCTAAGCAAGAAGTGAGACAGTCCTGCAGTTTCAGCAGGGCAACTACAAGCTCTAGCACCCCTATGCTGCAACTGTAAAGTGTCTGCAGCTTAGGTCAACAGGGACCCATACTCATCAAGTCCAACCACTAACCCAGCACTCTCAAGTCCACTACTAAACCACGTCCCCAAGTGCCCCGTCTAGACATATTTTAAATACTTACCAGGATGGTGACTCAACCACTTCCTCACTTCCCTGAGCAGCCTCTTACAATATTTGGCAACCCTTTCCATGAAGAAATTTTTCCTAGTATCTGATTTAAACCTCCCCATTGCAATTTGAGACCATTTCCTCTTGAACTATTGCTTTTATACTTGGGAGAAGAGATTGGCACCCACCTGGCTACAACCTCCTTTCAAGACGTTTGAGAGAGTGATAGGGTCTCCCCTGAGCCTCATTTTCTTCAGGCTAAACAACCTCCCTCAGCTGCTTCTCGTATGACTTACTCTTGAGACCCTTCACCAGCTCTGTTACCCTTCTCTGGAAATCCTCCAGCACCTCAATGTCTCTCTCAGTGAGGCACCCAAAACTGAAGACAGGATTCAAGGTGCAACCTCACCAGTCTGAGTACAGGGAAACAATCAACACTCCCAGACCCTTGGAAACTGTGGAGACACCTCAGTCTACTGGTGAAACCTCCCTGGCAATTAGTAAGACACTAAAGTGTTAAAAGACTCCAGTTATTACAGCTGTACACAAATTTTATTGAGCTTAATGGAAATTGTACATGCATATTGATGAATGAATAGATCATTCTGAATTTACTAGAGCTGTCAAGCAATGTCTGCTAAATGGAATTTGTCCTGGGCAGAGCTATATTTACAGTATGTGAATGTAAAGGAGGAAAACAATGTCAGAAAGCTGGAAAGGATAATGAAGAATTTCAAACACTGATGGGTCCAAATGGCACCCAATAAAGTGATCGGGTGGGACCACAGAGGAAAATGAGCCAAGCTGAAAAAGAACGTGAAACTTCTGAAACTTCTTTATGCTAACAAACTACCGTTTTAACATTGTGTTTCCCTTTTATATTCTGGTTGTCCCTTACATAGCAGAGCTCTAAAAATTATCCATAGCAGAATTTCTGTCAAGGTTTCCAGAATGTTAAATATGAAGACTTCACTCAGGAAAGACAAATGCAATGTATTTCAAATTATAACCAAACAAAACTTTATGTACACAGAATGAAATGCCAGATAATGGACAGCTCTGTGACTGAAGGAAGTCTTGGGTTTATTAAGAAAAACACAGGGTTTTCTACTGGGATGGTTAATATTCATGGATCTTTCTCTGAGGGAGAAAGAGGACACGTGAAAATTGTGACAATCTCTGATGTGATCTCATCTGTCTAAGAGAAGCTGTAAAGGCCTGAAGAAAATGTTTATTTTCTAGAAAAGCGAGGAAATTTTTTGCTAATTTTCTTAATGCAGCTAAAAAGGAAGATGAGAGTGCATTGGCAGAAAAGAGACATTATCTTCTTCTTGCTTATGCAGGTAAAAATGTAGCATTATAGTTTGAAGTGAATGCATTTTGACTTGACCATCAGTTTGTTATTGTAGTTGTATTAAAACAAACAAGCAGATAAAAAAATGGAAATGTGTATTTGTAGACATCAAACAAATTAAAGATGTTCATAAATTTTCAGCTTCATACCCCTTTATCTTTTGTAGTCTAAATGTGTTTAAGACAGCATCTACCTTTAGAAATTTCTTTTGTGATACCTAGGTCTCAATCTACACCGCATAATGAAAAATTTTGACAATCAAAACATTATGAGGAGAGGCTGAGGCCATTTGGTTTCTTCAGCCTAGAGAAGAGGAGACTGAGGGGATACCTCATTGCACTCTTCAACTTCCTCGTGAGGGGAAGTGGAGGGCCAGGTACCAACCTCTTCACTCTTGTGACCAGTGACAGGACCCAAGAAAACAGCATGAAGTTGTGTCAGGGGAGATTTAGACTGAATATCAGGTAAAGGTTCTTCACCCAGAGGGTGGTTGGGCACTGGAACAGGCTCCTCAGGGAAGTGGCCACAGCACCAAGCCTGACAGAGTTCAAGAAGCATTTGGACAATGCTCTCAGGTGCATGGCGTGATTCTTGGGGTGTGCTGCATGGGGCCTAGAGTTGGACTTGATGATCCTGATAGGTCCCTTTTAACTCGGCATATTCTGTGGTTCTGTGATTCTAAATAGAAAATCATGCCATATGTCTCAAACATATACTAGACTTTCATAGATGTGCAAATAGAACTGAATTTGATTCTTATTCTGCATCATGACTAGAACAACCAAACAGAAATGGTGGTTACCTGTCAAAAATGCAACTGTTCTACACTAATCACCAGTCTTATTTGAGCTCATTTCCAGATTAATGCTCCTTGAAGAAATTAAATAATCTGTTTATTTACAAATATAATTTAATTACTGCTCATCCACTTGAACAGTCCAAAATAATTGTCTCCTCCTAGACACAGTATTCTTCCACACAGTTATCTCTTGCTTTTTCTTCTGAGTTTGCCTTCAAACCCTACCTTAAGCATATTTCCTTCCTTCTCTCATTTAAGCACTGTCTGTTAATTTATTTGGATGCTTTTTTTAGTGCAAAATAATTTTGCATTCCTACTATCCCTAAAGTCTATTAGTGAAAAAATGAAATAACATTTGAGAATCACTGAGACAAATTATTTTAATATTTTACCTACTTTACTATTTGTTTCTTCCAGCTGGAAATATTATATCCATGAACATAACTATTTTGTGAAATTACTGGTTTAGGGAGCCATATGGAGCAACCTGTGGCTGCTACTAATGCAACCATCCCAACTGGAAGCTGGATCATGTATGTCATGTGCATAAAACATGACAGGATGAGATTTAAATGTACTTTTAAAATATTGCACTGAAGTAGTGTTTTTCTTAATTCAGTATAGATCATATCATAGGCAATCCATGGATGAATAGGAGAAGGTCTATATTTAAAAAAATGTGAAGTGAATTACAATATTATCAAAATTTACTGCAATTATGTTGGAATTTCTAGTCACCTTTAAAGGAGAAATCAAAATCAATCTGGAACATTCCCATCTGCTATTTGTGGGGCGGAAAAAAGGCATCCTTTCACTAATACACAGCCTGAAAGGTAAGTACTAGAGAAAAGACTGTCAGCTCTTCTTATGCGATCATTTATGCTTGGATGAAGAGACCTCATGTGACTTGAAGGCTTTTCTATGACAAGTACATAGCAACACTATGGTGAATACAGTAAATACTTCCATGGAAAAGCAATATTAGTGAAGAATTGATGTATATTCAGCCATATTTTAATGCAAATTAGCAGCTGAAAACACGGGAAAGAGCCAACCTAATCTAACACAATTTCTTTTTTTAAACTGACAGTGATCTACAGCTCTCATCTTGGGAACTTCTTTGGGAAAAGTTTTGGAATAATTCACAACTAGTAGCTTTAAACAACTGTTTTACTTTAAATAATTTGTGTTACCGAGGATATAACCTCATTATCTACTCAATACATATTTAACAATTGGAAGAGGTTAGCAGAGTAATGCACTAAAGTTACTGAAGCATTTAAGTGTTCTGAGTAAATATATATTTGCCTCCCTGTTATACTGTCTACATCATTCAGTCTCAATTACCACACTAATAAACCAGAGTTATCTTTATCTCCTACTACAGACAACATATGGATACTTGGCCACAAAAGTACTTTAAAATACTACCATTTATTCTATCCTATAATATTAGGAGTATCCAGAGTCCTCTTGAACCATGTTATAAATTCTTTCTTACAATTGATTGTGGTAAGTTACTTGGTGCTTCAGTTAAAAATGAAGTTCCAGTAATTCTTTATTATGACTCCAGGACTGCTTTTTATTAAGTGCCTGTGGTGCATCTAGTACAGAGCAGGGTGTCAATCATGACTGAAGCTCCTGCATAATATCCGAACATGATTATACTTCAAAGATAAATACATATTGTTTTGCCTGTCTGCACACCTGCCTGTCAGATAATTTTGTATGCACCCCCCTGTGTTCCTGTGTTTCTCTGCCTTTTTTTTTTTCCCCTCTCTTCCTGCTAGGTTTCTAATTTTTAACAAAGAGAATCTGGTATTAAGAACACCAACTGGATGAAGATTGGCAAACTGGATGCTTTTCAAAAAACTGAAATAATTAGATAAGCTTTATGCTAACTTTAGGAGGTCACTTGCTGTGGCTATGCAAGCATAGTAACTTTTTGGGCTTCAGTGAAGTTTCTGAGCTGTGCAAAAGCTGCAGCCGAGCCTAGCCATATCAGATCAGCCCATGGCTCACAGTGGAGCTGCTCTATCACGCCTTGAAGAATGTTCCCATTCACCGGTTGGAGGTTTTCATTACAACCGCTAACTCTCCTACTTTAGATGGAAAAATAGACAATGCAGGTTTTTGGTGAAGGAGATTGGTTATCAACTGGTGTGGTGGTCTGAAAAACACTAATTATTTTATTTTTAAATTCTATGCTGTAGCAGTTATAACCTGAAAAAGAGGTGGCTGATTATTCATTCCTTGTTCAGAGCAGTCCTACTGCAGTCAGCCTGCTCTTCTTTCATGGGAATTGGTCAGCAGACTGCTGGAGTATATAATAAAATTGTATGTGCATCTACAACATAAGTGCACACACAAATGCACGAATGATTGCCCTTGACATCTCAGTAGCCATTTTAAAAGTAAGGATGAAACTAAGAATGAAATTACTTCTTTCCATAGAATCAGGAAAAAAATGAGTAGTAGTAAAGGGAATGAAATTAAAGTACAAATTACAGGGCTGTACCAGGGTCGTTTTTTAACATTCTTCCTTCTGCACTGACATATCAAAATGAAATGTAAAGCCTTAATAGGAGGCACACAATACGAAGAGCTCTCTGATGCATGAATGCCGCATCTGCGACCATCCTTAATGACATGCAGCCTCTCAGCTGATTTGATAGTACAGAGGCCTTTCATAAAGACCACTTCAACTTAATTTAACATCTGGTTTTAACATCTCTAGGTTTTAATCTGTACATTGCAAAACAGCCTGGGTTTATTGCCTGGAAACATCTAATCAGACATGATTTCAAAGTCTTTTCTGCAATCAGTAGTTTCAACACAATGAACTATCACATGCCCTGCTACACAGCAGTAGGAGAGGTGCAGCTACAATGTCAGTGTACACGTCAAACTAAGACAGACCATAATAACCCTGTATGTGATGACTCTTGCAACAGCCACCACAATGCACTCTCAATTTGCTATCCTGGTGTCGTGGGAAAAACCTTCTGAGCGTGTTTCCTCTGATTTGGAGACTAGAAAGCTCCCTAACCAAGGAAGGAGGGTTCTAAAAAAAAACCCGAAAATTGATCGGAAATTAGAGACCACAGAATTGTCAAGAAGCCTGTAGGTAAGCTGATGCCTTATTACATGTCAGGGGATTCAATACCAGCCCACCACATGGCTCTGTTATCTCCTGGAGCACAGAATATATATGTATCACTCATCCAAATTTGTACACAATGTTTCGTGTTTAATAAGTCATGTACATATAAAGTAAACTATGAATATCTATTATAGAATTACAAGCTTATTATTAAAATACATTCTGGATAATCTGTGCATAAGAAAACAAGATTGGAAGAGGCCATCCAAGTCATATCAGCTGTCCAGGTTTATCTCCAAGATAAATTCCCTTTTCCTCTCAGGCATAAGTCCTTTTCACAACATTTATGAAACACAGGGTGACTCGAAGATGCTTTCTGTGATGTACGTCTACATAAAAACCACTTAGCTTTCAGACCCTTTTCAGCTCTAAGAAAGTATCAAATATGAGAAAATGCATGTATTTTATAAAAGACTTATAGTTCTTGATCTTATTTTATTTTCTAATTAAAAATTATGAAGAAGTCACGTTAGGCAGACCAAAGTCCTAGTACTACAATAGTGCATGGAATTTTAGCTCTAAATCCATTGGTAATAAAAGGTGCTTAGACTACTGTATGTTACTCACTGCAATGTGAAATGTAATGAATGAGCAATAATTTATTCTCCACAGCATCTAAGGACTTCAAAGCATCATACAAATATTGAATTAAGCTTCCCAATGTGGTAAGTAAATATGTCCACGTAAAGAACAAGCACAGAAATTTAAGTAGTGTCCAAAATCACCCACAGCTAACTGCTGTAAACAAGATTCACTGCCTCTGAGACCAAAATCAAGTTTTTAAAGCCAGATGGACAAGTCAGCAAGAGCTACGCATCTTGTCCTATAGGGCAAGTTGCCCTATCAAGGCAAGTGGACTGTGAGAGCTCCATTAGTTCTTTGATGGAGATGGCAGAGAGTACGAGACAGTATGAAAGATTTAATCATCAGAAACGCACTCAAAGAGGAAAAAGCAGAAGAACCTAAGTGCAAAGTACTTTAAAAGAAATCAAAGGAACATAGTGACTGAGCTAACAAGCTAATGCCTTTTGCTACCTATAAAAAAGCATAATAGAGTTATAGATGACCTAGATGAAACTAGTAGTAAAAATGTTCATGATTTACAGAGTACACACATTTTTTGTTGTGCATCATTCAAAAGTGATAGAGTATTATTTTGTAGAAATTTCTGCATTTTGCAGAAATTACTTGAGTGCAGAGAGGTATTTAGTAGAACCACTTGTAGCTTTTGAACACTGAAAGGTCTTCAGTACCCCAGTCAAAAACCTTGAAATGTGATGAAGTCTATATGGTTGTACTCTGTGCAAAAGAAAGATGAAGAGCAGGCTATTTTATTTCCACTTTAAAAAGACCTTGAACTCTCTGGTGAATATTGAGAACCAAGAAGAATGCAATCTCTTTAAGAACCAAAAGGAATGCAATTTAACTTTAAGTGTTGCTGCGATAAAAGCACTGAGTCCTGCTGTGTTTCCTAGTTCATGATGAAGTAAGGTTTCATTGTTCTGCCCACAGACATGCCTGCAATTGTGGGAGAAATTTCGATGCAAGCAAAAGACTGAAACTGTATTATATGCTCGCCCATCTTACAGCAGCTAGTGATTTCTTTGTTTTCCGCTTCTACCTCTCGCAAAGACAACTCTATATGAGCGTTGTAGGATATGTCATTCTGAAAAGCTGTACATACAGCATAACCTGTTTTCTAGGTGCTCTCCATACACATGGCTGCTTCTCCATCAGCTTGTGGACTGCTTTGAGGTTGTCCAGCAAAATTTTAACCCACTGTGCATGTACAGGCACAGAGGATACTATCAGCTCCAAGACATGTTTCATTCACACTTCTTTCGAGACACCTATCTGCAATACTGGCAGGTCTGATGATGCAAGTGGCTTCAGAAGCACCTACACATTTATAGACACACTCACAGGGGATATTTTGACAACTCAGATTGAAAAATCTGTTCTTCCCAAAACAAGTCCGTCTTTTGTTCATTAGTCTTCTGTTCAACTAAGTTGACCTTGGTTTTATTTCAAACCTTGAGTGCTGTAATGTTTGCTCTGCTGCTCAGCCAGCAGTCTATAGTATTCCAACAAGTCAATGGTAAGAAGGGAAAAAAGAATAACAACTTTTTCTCTCACAAATCAAGGGATGATTCAGCTGAATATAGACATCTAACTTTGAACTTGTCACTTTAGTCTCCCTTTACAGTTGACAGAGAGCTAGTCAGTATTGTCAGTGTCATCTCGGATAAGATTCATGTTACTCTAAACTAGAAGTTTGCACATGATCAGATCAGTCAAGGAGCATTAAGGCGCCTATTTCCTCTCCTTTAACTACAGAAAGATCCTTGAGTACCTGGCACAGCTGTAGACAGTGAAACATGGGCATTAGAACAGAGATTCTGCTACCCTTCCACAGAGTCTGCTTTACCTCTGTGTTTACTCACAAACATTGTACTGGCTTGCTCATATTGAAGACATAAGAGTAACCACACTGAGAATTGTGGAATCACGTTGGGAATTGTGACACATCTTATTATACAAGATGCATCAAGTGCCTTTGCTTTGTAACCATGGTCCAGATTTAAAATTTGCTAGTTAACACCAAGCCTAAATTTTTGTAGTTAGCCAGAAATGACATTAATATTAATAACAATAATAATTATTATTAAAAACCCCCAAAATTCACAAAACTAAGAAGACTTCACAAAATAAATAACAGATAGGAAGAAAAAATATGATCATAAGACAAATCAGAGAAAATGCTACATTTAGCAGTAAAATAGCAGATCCTATACTGTTTTGCAGCTCATATAAGAAACTAAAGTAAGGAGGCAGTTGTGCTGTTTTTTCCTTATTTTTCTGTCCAGCTTTTTACCTTTTTTTTTTTTTTTAATCATAGATGTGGATTTTCTTATTGAGTCTAATCACCATGACAACAATTTAAGAACCATCAACATACAAGGATTCCCTGTAATTAATACAAATACTGGGTGGACAAAAGCAATAATATAGTCCTGTTGATATGGCTAGGGGCCATCCATACTAGCAGATTTGTCATTGGAATAAAACCTTGCAAGTCATCTAAAAAACTGAAACAAGGTTTTTTTAAAAGAAAATAATCTTTTCAAAAAGATTCTGCATGCTCTTGCTATGAGGTTTTGAGAAAAGTTTTATTGTAATCTCTATTTTGCTTCCAAATTGAAACAAAAGAAAATTCCTTTGTCTTTTCCTCTTTTTTCGGAAACCCAGATATTGTGCTATAACAATCTATGTGCCCGGCTACTCATCTCACTCCTCAAGGGGTCTTCTGACATTTTCATTTATTTAATTATCAACTCTCAAAGCAAAACATAGAAAAACAGGAAATACTTAATCCTTGGCCCTGAGAGATTGCTGAACATAGCATTTTGATTTCCTAACAAGATCCCAAAGTCAACTCATCCCTGCTGTACTGACAATTATAAATCAGAACAACTTACTTTTTTTCATCTCCATGGATGTACAGTAAACCCTTCCTTCATTTTCTAGTAACAGGCTAGATTCACTCAATCATTCCTTCCTCTCCAGCCAGTGCAGGATAAAAATAATTAAAATCTTACATAGGCATAAAAGTACTACTTATGATATTTCCAAATTAGTTCAACAGCTGGGAAAGGCGTTTGATTCACATTCTTTGTTGCACCAAAACAAAATCATAGATCCTTACTCACACTGAGCCAGCGCTTGCTGTATAAAGAAAGCATTTTGGATCAGCTTGCCTTTCGTAGCCTACTCTGCCTTTCTTTTGTTGTCAATGGCCAAATCCCTCACTGGCTTCATGGTGAGCTGGGCTCAGTCTGTGATCCTGTAGAACTTATATTGTCTTGCTTATATCTAACTGACACACTTTACGATAGCGCTGGGGAAAACACTCGATGATAACTGGCTGTCTAACTCTATTTTCCAGTCTGTCTAGAAAACACACACATTTCTTACTTGGTCAGTTCCATCTTAACATGCAACTTTATTACTGAATATGAGGCGTGGTCCGTGGGTCTGTCTCTTACCTGCAGAGAAGAACTGCCACACTTGTAGACCCATCATAAATTTAGTTATCCAGAATGCAATTAGGCTGATAGATGATGGAAAAATCCCACAAGACCATGTGTAGGACAATCATTTCTTGATTGGAATCAAAGACAAGAAGAGATGTCCTGTCTACCAATTTCAACCCTAATTTCTTACCTTTTTTTTTTTTTTTTTCTTTTTCCTTTTGGAAAATTGCATCAGAAAATTTTAATGATCAAGAACCTTCTTTGAGTTTCCAGCCAAAATATATTTATGGTGGCTTATATACATTTGCACATGTGCTAACGTTGCCCCTTATCTTTAAAGACCCAGGCAGATTGATACCAAGACAAATTGTTTAACATTAAAATGCATGGTTGGGTGGGCTTAAATCAACCCATTTGTAATAATGCAGGCATAGATGTCCTTTCAAACACATCAGGCGAGATCTTGGGTTGTTTCCTATATTTTCTTAATTTTAAAAATGTCAAAGAGTGATTATGGTTGTGATTCCAGAAACACAACAGCATACTTGCAGAAAAGCAGAACCACACTTGTACAGAAAACTCAACTCATCTTTCTGGAAATTAACACAAGCCGGTTTAACTCTTCATATGTCTTAATCTTGTCGTCAGCAAAAACTGGTACTTTCTAGGTCATTTACTTTTGTGTAAAATATCATGCTAGAGGATGATGCTTCAGCTGTATATTTCATATGAGAACTATGCAATCTTCCAGTTCAGCCAAGTTCTACATATGTGCTTTCTTAAACATCTTAGTCCATTTTGACACGGTATCCAATTAACATTTTTGTCACTATTAGTCATTTCAAAGGAAGACTCTTGTATCAGGTAAGGCATAATGAAAACAGTAAGATCAGACTTTAGGTTATTTGGAAGACAAAATTTATGTTTTTCAAGTGCCAGAGTAAAAAACTGTTTGCACATGCTTCAGCTTTCCTGCTCCTAAGTGATTTATTAGTTCATGTAGGTGACTTAATGTTTGGAACAAGGGAGAAATTACTCCTCTGACTCATATGGTCACTGGTGCCATTCACCTTATACACATGTAAGCTAAAGTCTATGGACAACAGAAATTCAATTTCTACGTGGTAAAACATGCAGGAGTGTAAAAATTTATGAAAACTCTATGAAAGATTATTACATTCTGTTCAGTACTTTTTTTTCCTGCAGTTTGCATAACTGTACAAGAGCATGAACCCTCCCAAGTAAAAGCTTCTTGAATTACTGAGTAACTATGTTTTCTGTGAAAACCAGAAACAAAATTTTTATGATATATTCTTGACAAAAAATACTTTCATCCAGTTCTGCCACAGATATATGATGGATGAGGGATTGCAGCCCCATTCTACAAATGTCACTGGGGAAAGTATCTGTAAAGTATTTTTCCACTAAATGACAAATTTTATTTTACTTCAAAGTTATAACTTTTTGTGTTGCATGCAGAACTTGGTATACGAGGAGCACAAAATCTGCTCATATGCCTCTTCTCTCTTTCCATTATATTACTTATATTTTATTAATACATTGTTGCACCCATATTAATTATGGATTTTCTGTGCAACTGCAGGTAGGAAAGGGACGGGATGACTTGCCTTGGTTATTCAATTCAGCCTGTATCACAACTCTGTCAGGTAGGGTTTGACTCCTTTCATGACAGTGATAGAAATAATCACACAATTTTGTTGTGTCTTCAGTTTTGAATTAAAAAAAAACACACCCTCCCCTTACCAAAAATACGGTAATATTAAAAAAGGATATACTATCTACACACTGTAATATTTTTCTCATCACTTTGAACTGTGTAAACTTCGGGCAGGAAAATATGTGATAGTCCTGGCCATAGACCAAGGTACCCTACTAGGACTTGCAGCCTTCAGTGAAGAATTAGGTATCTGTGTTAGTTTAGGATTGGCTGGAGCACAGCCTATTCCTGAGAACCATCCCAAGTCTGCTCATAATGACATCCAGCAATCCTGTAGCCCAAAAGGATATATCTTTGGCCGTGATTTACCAGAGTACAGAAAAGTCCAAACCAAACAAATCCCATAGCTGAAATTGTTTTAATAGAGTAGATGTTACATTACATCAGCTGCTTGTGACTAAAGATTTCACCAGACAGACACAGAAGTTTAGGCATTTGACAAGGTAGACTGGATTCATCCCCAAAGCCTGTACATGCTGTACACATGGAATGTGAAGAATGTCAACAATTCTCCTTCTGTCTAGTGTTAAACACCTATTTCCCCCTGATTTACTAGTCACTAAAACCTAACAGTAGTAAATGAAAGGGGAAGAAATTACCAATAGATGCCCTGCATCTTTCAGACACAGTGAACGTTTCCAGTGCAAATCTGTTGTTGTAGCCTGAAAAATCTCATCAGACAACGTGCTGTATCTGAGCAAGCCTCTGACTGTACAAAATGATTGACAGAACTAAATATCCTCCTACTCTGGTCAGAAACACATCACAATCCTACAATTAACTGTTGCTATTATCTTGAAATGCACTCACATCGAAAATGTTAAAAGTGTTCTGTTTTACACTAAAAAAGTGAAATTGATCTTAGTGGATCACTAAAACTTTAAAAATTACAGCTTTCACAGCACATGTACTTGTGTTCTAGCCATCCTTACTTACACAAGTGTTTCTTGATATCAGTAAAGAAAACATATGAATGAAATAGTTCTAGAACCATATATTGGTCAATTCTTGTGAGATGTTGATTCTTCTGATTCCTAGTGCAATTTGACTGCTCTCTGGGACATTTCTCAACTTGTACAAGTAAAAGAAATCTCAAATATTACTGCTATTTTTATTGTGTATGATTTATAAAACACATACATACTTTTTGTCTGAATGCTTTCCAGTGAACAGATATTAAACTCTATTACAATGAGATCATAAAATTGTGTATGTCCCATTTATGACATCCCTGCATCTGTGTTTTGAAATGAATATTGTGAATTGTCCTTTTCTCGTCTTCTTCCATTTTTTCTCATCCCAAGCAGTAAGTCACATACACCATATCCTATTTTTTTTTCCTATTTCAAAAGTAAAGTTATTGAGACAGAAAAATTGTGCAGAAAGGCACACAGAACACCGGGTATGGTATCAATGGGACAACAACAATGAACAACAAATCTGAAATATCTATGAAATATCATAGTCCAGAGTAATCTGACTGCATGACTGCTGGAAAGTATTTTTTTCTTTTTATGTTAAGAATATTCAGGTAACAACAGGCAATATTCATATTTTGTCACCCACTCCTATGAGCCATGTACAGTACCTTCAAGCATCACTACAGTTAAACCGTGGAGATGATCTTATAAGAGTATTGGCATCTGTTTTCAACAAGTAGAGAATGTGGCTCTCCATTAGAGATGGTTCATTTTCCTCTTACAGAGAAATCATTCAGAGTTAATCAATTTTAGTAGGAAAAATCATAATCTGGCTTGTGTTATTAACAAGTTTGCTGCAAAAGAAAGGCAATAAAAATAAGCTACTAATGAAAGTTTCAGATCTTCAAATATAATTCTCCAATTTCTTGTCACTACTTTAACACAGTAACAGTGAGAAGTTGTTCTATCAAGAACACTTAGTAAGGATGCATAGAGAGTTGCTTCGTTTATGTAGGAAACTCATTGCTACATCAAAGAAGGCACTAAAATTCTGGCACTATAGGATCAAAATGTTTGACATGCTCTGTACCGATTGTCACAACTTTTCCTCTAAGGCTATTACAGCATCAAAGAACTGATGCACATAATCAAAAAAAAAAAAAAAAAAAAAAAAAGAGAGAAGAGCACAGCGAGTGTATGAACGAATTGCCAGGAGCAGTAAAAGGAAATACCAAAATTGCCACGATTGTCCACCAGGTGGCGTTTGAGCCATATAGTGTTATGAGCGGCAATACTGTAAAATTCAGTTTTGTCTTGCACAAGAAGACGCCGAACCTATCTGACTGGTCTGGGGCCATATAAATATCTATAATTATCCAGAGTAATTCACGAGCAGTATTTATTTTTCAGCAAGAACTAGTTTCATTAGTTAAGCTCCCTATAATTATTCAACAATAAGTCAAGCTCCTCACCACACTATTGGCCATGATGGTTTGAGCATTAAATTTCCCTTAGGTGTTTTTTTTTCTTTGTGATAATTTCCACTCTTTGCAATATCACATCCATCAGAGCTTTTACAGTTGAACAAGTAGAGATGTAAGGACAGAGAGGTTTGGCAAATACAGACACAGCTAGTCAGAACACAAAAAGCAATGCTTCCTAATTGCTCTGTAGCTTTGATCATAACCAATTATAGATTGATAATCACAAACTCATAAAAGATATCCCTAAATTTACCTACTCAAGATTGAAAGAACTAATACCGTCTCACATTTATTAGGAAGATACGTAGTCCCATACACTGTTCTCTGGAGAACTGCAGCCATTAAAACAACAAAAGAAATTCTTAAGAGTAATTATCGCTTGCTAATAAAGTGTGGCAATAGGAAGGAAAAAGAAGGGCCAGAACTGTGCCCCCAGTCAGTTTTCTGTAGGCTGCCAAAATTATTTCAAAAGCATTCCAGAAGTTCATTGCTACCAGAGCAATCTTCAAACTGCTCCCCAGCATTGCTGGAAGTTTCTAAGTATATTTTGCAAATTTCCCATCGGTAAGTTAGTAGTTTACTGGCTTTGGTTTCACTTGCCACACTTGAGCTTCTTTATCAATAAAATCATTTGGGTTTCTTATTCTCCCTTGTGAAACAGAACTCAGCACTGAGCAGTTCCAGTAAGTAGTGTTATAATTAGTCCAGCTAGAGCAATGGTTTCTGTGAGTATTGCCAGTGAGGAGCATTTATATTTTAGAAAGCTCTTCCTTCAGAATATTTACACAAGCCTTGTTTCTGTCATACTAACAGTCCAAGCAGGGTAATGAGGTTAATTCTACTGCTGGAGATAGAGTGATATCATAATTATTTGTCATCTATTTTTTTAAGGTATTCTAGGTGTTCCTAGTAAACACAAGAAATGTTTCATAGTAGATAACATTTTATAAATGACAGCAATATAGTGATGGCTATTAAATTTTAAGTTATTTTTAGTTTTTATTATTGCATATACTCTTCTGTCTGGGCATTATTCAACTGCAAAAGAACTTAGTCCTCAGGTATTATTGACAAGGTTTTCTTCCAGCATCTCTGTGCCTCTTACTATCTTTTCCTTCACTTCTGCTTTTATGGTGGGTTTTTTTTCTGTGTCCTTCCAAGTTATTTCTGTAAACTTCCATCTCAAATATCTGCACTCTTATTGTATTCTTTAATATATGTAAGAATCTGCCAAAGACATCTTCTCATTGATATTAATGCTTACCCAGCTAAGAAATCTCATTGGTCTTCATCAATTCTCTGCCAAAGAGTTTCACTACTGGTAACAAAAAATTACAGATTTTTGCGAATCAAATCCATACAAAGTTTCTGTTCGGTTTTTTGGGTTCCAACCCCTCACCCGCCCAAGAAAAAACTATGGCCTTTTGAATAAGTGGTTTTCCTGGAATTATATGGTCTGGAATTAATAATGGAAAATTAACACTAAAACTGCAGAAAAACAAAGATCCTGGTTTTTCAGTAGCACTAGCATTGTTGCAACATTTGTTTAGACAACCATGGCCTCACTCTGATGTTTAAATCACTGAATAAATGACAATTATATCCCCCCTATAAAAGGGCATTTACATAAAATGTAAAATCTTAGAGCCTACCTGAAAACATCTTCACTTTCTCTACTTCCCTTTGCTCCAATAATATAATGAAACTGAATCTTCGGTTACAAGAATGAATGAGGGTGGAGAAAGATCCCCAGTTTTGTACAGTGACTGAACCTCTCACAAAAGGCTACTCTCAGGCCTGATTCTTCCTTCTGCCTCTTTGAAATTAAACAAAGGTAATAAATATGCTTAAAATAATGAGTACTTCCCCATTTCTTATTGAGTTTGAATTTCTTCTTCTGCACTTTTTTGCCTCCTGTTTTAGAATATGACAAAAACAATATTCAAAAATACATAAATTTACTGATTTTCTTGTTGATTCATTAATACTATAACTAGGCAGTATTATACCATGGACAGCTCAGACCTGACTGTTACTTATACTTGGCTGTCCTTCTTAGTATCACTGGGTTTTTACAAAAGAAAATCATCCAGATCAACTCTTCCTAATGTGAGCTGGTTAAAAAATATGTAATCAAAATAAGAAGCCCAGTCAGTTTTCAAAAATGACTAAACATGTTCCTCTCCAATCTATACAAGTGAAAATGATATCCTAAAAACACAGACCTTCCTCTTTTGTTGTTTCTATCAATTGCAAATTAGCTATATTAGCTACCCCTCACAAATAACAGTTATGGGCTCTTTTGGAACTACCAAGAACTAAATATCAGTCTTACTGAGAAGACTAATGCTTGTCATATTATTTCAAAAGAATAAACCAAGTAACATACCAATTAATTTTCTTCTCGGGAGAGACACGTGCTACTTTTAACAGAAGAGAAAAGCAGCAGCAGATCACAAGCAGAACTGTGATGGCCAGCATGGGGGGTTTTTCTACATTTGTTTCACTTTCACTTCTTCATCATCTTCCCTGTAATGCCACCCACCAGGAGCACAGATGTTCCTTGTGGGTTACAAGGAAAAACCTTCTTCATAATAAGTAAATTATATCAGTGTGATCAGTTAATGCCTTTGGACAAATTATATGCATGTCAAATCACTCAGTAGATGAGAATTTAAAGAATTAAATAAATAAAATTATTTACCTTAACCACAAGGCAGTTATTCCATTCAAATACAATGGCTTGTAAACAGAATGATGGAGGAATCACCAAAGAAAACTGTGCTTGGGACCACGGAACATGCAATGTTCCTGAACTCCCAAAAATAGCTAAAAGGAAAATCTTTGTGTTTACTCTATAGCAGGGATACTTTAAAGAAAGAGTAAAAACTCTTATTTAAGTTAGAGGCTTACAAATACACAGAAGACAGTCAAGAGTCCCTATGCTACTGATTATCAAAAGAACAAGAGGGTTAGGGGTTTTTTTAAAGTACAAATCTAAATGTGCCCAGAGAAGCTGTAAATGCCCCATCCCTGGGAGTGTTCAAGGCCAGGTTGGCTGGGGCTTTGAGCAACCTGGTCTAGTGAAAGGTGTCCCTGCCCATGGCAGGGGAGTTGGAACTAGATGACCTTTAAGGTCCCTTCCAACCCAGGCCATTCCATGATTCTAAATCATACTTTATTTCCCAGCTACAGAAGGATCAAAATAATTGGAAAAGGGAAGGATGTTAAGTAGGAGTTACAGCTGATGGAATTCCAAGAGGGCCACAAACACAACTTTCAAACACAACTGTCACACTCCAAGTTGGGCACATCATGTTTAGAGTGGGCCAGATGGCTTTTTTAAAGAATTGCATATGTAGTAAGATTAAAAAATAGCTATTTACTGAAATGCTGTTGAAGCAAAAGCACCAAGTTTTACACTGGATGCAATCACAAAACACTCTAATATTCAACAGAAACAAAAATGAATTTATTACTTTGATTCCAAAGACAGAAAAGAAACAAAGGCACTTGTATGTCAAGAGGACAACAATCTATCTAACAGGATGAAAATATGCAGCTCTCGGAGTTCTAAACATGATCATGATGGTCATAATGGGACACACACCCCTGCCTGTTTGCTTTTCATTCCATAAAGTGTTCGAGCTTGCCAACAGCTTCTTGTAGTACTACAGCCCCAACTGCAAGGTAATTTCAGGGGCTGCTGTACACTGGAATGCTAGAAGAATAACTAGGCTCAGTATTTTGCTTTCTTGCTTTTTGAATTCATCTGAAAAAGGAGCAGTAAAGACTTTTTTATTTGGCTGAACAATTAATTCGCATGTGTATGTGGCATACTCAATGCATAATATACATGAACTCTTCCAGGTCTCCATAGGAAAATGCTGGCCTAATGCCTCTGAAGGCTAAACTATAACACATCCCAGCTGTGGGCAAACAAATGGCTTTGGCACTTACCAAAATGTTTTTTCTTGATGGAAAATTTATTACTGTCTTTTTTGTTAAGCACAACAAAATGTTATAATGAGGAGCAGTGAACAAAATATTAATTAGAAAATGCTGCATTGATACAACACATTCAAAGAAAATTTTATTGAACCACAGCAATATCTATCTGGTTCTGAAAAAAAGTGATTAGTTAATAAAATGAAACAGAAGGAAAATAATGTCACTAACATAAAAAAAATATTCAGGCACATGACACATTGGTCAAAGCCTGAAAAGTAAGGGGAAATTACCTGTAGTTTTCTCCCATGTGCCCCAAATTCATCAAGAATTAGTGATAAAACTTCTGACCCAGCTTTGGCACTGGAGTTATGGAGGTGAACTCTTAGCACAAGTCTTACACTGCAAGTTTATCTTTCGTTAAAATGGGAAAGGTTCAGGAGCAGGGTCTACAGAAACACCCTCTACCAGTATCTACACCACCAAAAGCTAATCATATCTGCAGGAGAGGAGTAGAAAGCTTAGAAAGCTTGTTTCTTTCCTTATCCCTGAGTAGAACAAAGGCATTTGCAACAAGCCCAGGTATCTCTGGATGAGATGTATTTGTTCAGTGAAGAGTTCCTGCAAAGACTTCTATGCCAAATACCATTTTCCAAGGGCCAAATACCCAAACAATTTTGCCTAAATTGGAGTGGAACAGCGTTAACAGTTGACTGCCTTAGCCATGTACTATGTGTTTGCAACAATGCCTCATGGGATCAATTTCAACATGAAAACAGAGAGTCCAATGAGTTCCTTTAATCACTTGAAATTCTCTATATATGTAAAAAAACAAGCATATGCTCTTTCTTTAAGGATCACATTCAGTAGAATTCTATGCATATCTAGGCATTAAGACCAGCCTGTATGCTCATCTTTTGAAGAATAAGGAACTTTCTAAATCTCAGTAAGAAAATACAGCAAGCAATTGTTTATTACAACCTACAGGGTGTTATGGAGTAATTTACATGGATTTAATGAGAAAAAAAACCTAAGAAGATTCATGTGTAGAATTTTCATATGGACTGTTTAAATAAGTAGAATGAAAAAACTTGGTAATGAAAATGTAAATCAGTTATAATATATTCTGAACACATATAGAGATGCACTTTGATACTTACCAAAAGTTAGAGAAGAAAGTTAACAACCACAAAGTGGCAAGTTTAAAGCAATAGCTTATGAAAATAAATAGTTTCTTGAAACAAAGCCTTGCAGAAACATTTCAGAGAGAGCTAGGGAGGAAAATGGCACACTTCTGGTATAACCCTTAAAATAGCTAAATTTCCTTAATTAGTGATGCACAATAATTGCCGTTTTAAGAGTGACATTACATTGTGTGCAAAATACATTAGAAAACTGCCGGGCAGATTTACTGAAAGCAAGTGCATCTTAAATACAATACATACTTTTGGAGTATTGTAATTCTAGAAGGAATGGAATGGAATGGAATGGAATGGAATGGAATGGAATGGAAAATAAAAGATATTCAAGGAAGAAGTTAAGGATTAATGCCAAAGGAGGAAAAGTGCAAGAAAAAAGTTGGTCAAGAAGACACAACAGTTCAGGACTTCTTTCCAGGAAGACCTCACCATGGTTTAGTCGCAAATTTCACTTGGCACATTGCAAGGAATGGTGAGGAAATCCTGCCTGTTCCCTACATCTCTGCAAAGATCATGCAGAGGAAATGAAAACACTTTCTTTACCCTGAGGCATCAACCAAAAGAATGCATATGGTGTAAATGCCCTTATTTACATAGTCTGAACATACAGATAAAACTTACAAAATAACTGGAATATTACCTTCCTTACTCTTTCAGGACTCAACATACTAAATCCTAAAGGAAAAAGAGACTTTCCAGAGTTTTAGATAAGATTTGAACATCTTTTCACAAACCAGGTTAGCCAAATAGCTCTCAGAAAGACTGAAGTTACAAATGAGCTGTGAAAGTTTTGCCCTGTGGCTGAAGCATGTTTTGTATCCTGTATAAACACGGCCAGTGAGTGTGTTTAATAGAGGATTCATGCAGCTTGGTTTCAGTGGGGCAGCGGGATGTGACGGAGATAGCAGCAATGGTCTGTGTTCCCCATTTGGAAGAATTATTGTTTTCCTGGTTGTACTTTGGGCATGGTCTGAAAATGATCAATGTTTCAGGCTTAGGGGCCCACCCTTGGGGCCCACCTAGGGAGTCTACAAAGCCTCCTCCCCTTGTATGTGGGATTCTGAAACAGATTCAGAAGAAATAAAATAAAATCTTGTTTCCACTTTGTAATCTCTGTGTTATGTGTCATTAAAAGTGTTTTTTTGAGCTCAAAAAGCCCTGGCATTTCAGGCAAGTAACAGCCTGGTTGTTTGACTCACGGTGAGTGCAGGGCATAGAATGGAACAGAAGAGAACAATTATGCCGTGTTATTCCCGGAGTTGTGCATGGCAAGCTATGAGCCAGGTCTGAGGGCTCCATCCCAGACAGCAGCTCTCTGCACTGCAGGTCTCAGGCCCATCCAAGAGATAGGGATACACATGGCCACACCTCCAGCATGGCTCAGGCGGGGAGTAAAGGCTTCAGGCTAAGTTAGGACACGTCCCCTGGGCCCTTGGCAGGAGATGGTGGGGGTGGGGGTCCCAGAGGACGGAGACTTTGGCCCCCAGGAACCTGAGAGAAGCAGACTTACGCTGCTCTTATTCTCTCCTTTAGGCATTGGTTGTTGCCCACTTTGGAGACAGAGTATTGTGACAGGCAGATCTTTTCTCTAATGGTGTCCTGTTGCTCTCAGGCTCTTTTGGTTTAGTATGTTTTTCCATGGGAAACTGCTCAGGCATTTCTGAAAATAAGTACAAAGAGAGAAAAAAAAATCCATTTGTAATGAACAGGTATTGCTTACCTCCAAAAGATTTTTAAACTTTTAGTTCAGGAGCACATCCTGCTTGAGATGTGGGGTTCTGTCATACTGTGGAAACCCAGAGGAACTGAATGAGCACAGAAGACTTTCAAAAAAACTGCACTCCACACCTGGTTTGTGCAAATTTATGCATAGGGTCATATGATCTCAAGATGACCCACAGCTCTCACCCCCATCAGAACGTACGTGCCTCTTTCCTACAAGGTGACAAAACCTATGCCTAGGCTGGGGCTTAGATATGGGTATTCACTGCCTTATGTTAGTGCAGGACTGAGAAGAAACGTCATCAGAGATTTCCTCAGCATGTATTGCTAGGGAAATGAGGGAAGGGAAGAAGAAAGAAAAGGTTGGGAAGGGAAGGAATAGTTCATCTGGAAGGGACCTACAACACCTAGTCCAACTGTCTAACTGCTTGAAGGGTGACCAAATGTTAGAGCATTGTGTTAAGGGCATTGTCCAAATGCCTGTTAAACACAGACAGGCTTGGGGCTTCAACCACCTGTAATCTTTTTGTGAAGCTTGACCTCCCTTACAAAGATCATACAATTCATATTACATCCTGACTTCCAAAAGAAGATCCCTGTTCAGCTAAGCTGGTCTTCTGACACACTTTCTTGACTTAGGAGACAAGGGGATTGTCTGTTCCTGTGCTATTAAAAGGTAGTTCTTCAAAACTAACCAGTACAAATGAATGCATCAACCCTCAAAAGTAGATTCCCAGGAACATTGCTAACTAGCTCTCTGAGAAGCTTCAAGTTTTCTGTCTTGAAATACAGGGTAGCAACTCTTCTGACCTTTTTACTTATTACACCAAAAGTTCTAAACTCAACCATCTCATGAGGACTGTGGCCAAGACAGCCACCTACCATTACATGTCCCATATGTCCTTCTCTAGTCATAAAAAATAAGTCTAGGATGGCATCTTTCCTTGTCGACTCACTGAGTACGTGGGACAAGAAATTACCTTCCACAAACTTGAGGAATTACAGATCACTTATTCATGACAATAAGTTTATTTTTATTTCCATCCTGTGTTTTAAGTTATTTATAATGACATATATTATTAATTCCAAAACTTATCAGGTGGATCTTATTATGGAACTTATTATGAGTTCTGCTCAGCCAAATTATTTTTTCCATCTACACAAATAAAATAGTCCTCCCTGAACATATCCTATCTGCAGGTTCAGCAGCAAATATCAATGCAGATTTGAATTCATCTACTTATTTCTGTTGATCTTCTTTCCACTGAATTTTCCATTCATCAGCTCCTTCCAATGGGAATGAAGAAGTATTACATAGAAAGAATTTGAAATTTTAAAGATCTCATTCCATGTGGCCAACAGAAGTTGACTCTTCACTGTCCTTGGTATGCCTCTGCGCTCTCTTATTCAAAATCCCCATGTCAGGGTCAGGGTGTAAAGAGAAGATACATAGGAACACTCATTTAAAATTTTCCTCTAAAAATTACCTTTACTTTTCATAATCTTCCCAACCGTACATTAGAACCATGTCCAGCTGAGAAGCAAACTCTGTATAGTGAATTGAAATCTACTAGCAATAGGTTTGTTTTCACATTTATCCTCTGAGGAGGTGTTACCAGTAAACTACAGGAGTCTAGGGTTCCTCAAATGAAATGCTGAAAGCAAGTGAAAAGCTGAGGCCCAACAGCCTCCTCAAAAAACAATATTCTCTCAAAAGCTTGGGGACTAAGATTGCATTCTATTTTAGAGCAGGAATTTGGACTTGTGTTTCTTGCTTCCAAGCAGATTTCTCATGAACAGCTAGCTCCACATTCTCTAGGAATTAATATTTATCTGTTTTCTGCAGAATGGAAGAGCAGAAATGGGAGAGAAAATAATACTTATGAATACTGTATAGCCCATGAGGTGTCTAAAGTATTATTCTGGAAGATAAGAGACTTATATTAAAAATCTCTTTCTAAATCAGTAAGAGAGTGGACATGAACTTGGGAAAGGGTTTGGATTTGGCTATTAAACTACAAAATCAATTATTGACATGGCTTCAGTTCTAATCTTTAATGCATTCCCTAGTTAACAATTGTTACCTTCTGTCTGCCCTTCAAGTAATGTCTGCTGGCAAAACATATGTCCCTTTTAACAATGCTGCTCTTATTCCGAGCAGGTAGTTCTCTGGTCCTTTTGTAAGTGGAAGAGAAACTACTCCCAAAACGAGGTAAATGCCCTAAATCCAGGCATAAACGCGGTGGGACATGGGATAGAAGGAGAAGTTTCATAGATGAAGATACAAACAATTGTTCTGTGGGGACAGCTTACCATTCTTACTGTGTCTGAAAAGACAGACAGTTTCAAAGTGGGAATGATTTAAAAGGTATCTGCAGCAGCAGAAAGAGAGCAGCTCCTTACTGGCATGCTTCTCTTGAAAGTTTCACAGAGGGGCCAAATCAACCCAGCAGCAACTAGTTTCAGCCTCTGGTTTAGTATTAGCTAGCTGTCCCTGCAACATGTTCATGGATAAAGTAAGCAAGCAAGAAAAGTCCTCTGAATAAGCATTTATCATAAACTTCCATAACGAGGCCAAACTCACTGACTCTAAGGAGAGCAAGACTGGCTGCCAGTGTAATCCGTTTGTTATTTACTGCTCTGGCAGACCTATTGTGATTGACCTGCATGTGTAGAGCAGTCCAAGACACCTGTTACTGTCAGGCTTACAGATAATGTAAACTACTCAGCAGTAGTCAGAGGCTTTAGAGGTCAACATAAAGTGCTGGCATTTTGTCCAGTTCTGAGACATCAGCTTTATTACTTTGAATCTGTCCAACTTGCTTTATAATAGGTATTGTGCCAGTAGGTAACTGTGAAATGAGCTCTGCATTCCTTCACAGCCAGGTGTACCAGCACTAACAAGTCTGTTATGTGTTGCCATGGCTAGTTCATTTGGACCACGTCTGTTTTCTGTCAGAAGGTGCTATATAGATAAACCTTACATGAGTAACTAAAGGTAGATGTTAATGATTGCCTAAATGTGTATCTTCCTGGAAAAATATGATTAAAATATTTATATTTAAATTATTATAAATAGCACTATATTATATAATAATAAAATAGATAATAATACATACTTACATGTTTTATATATTAAATAATATTTAAAAAGTGAATAAGAGGAGGTAATGGATGCAGTTTTTCTGCAGTTTGGTGCTGTCCCTTCCAGCATCCTTCTGCACCAGCTGTCCAGCTGTGAGATGAGCAGGTAGATGGTGCACTGGGTGAAGAACTGGCTGAAGGGCAGGGCTCAATGAGTTGAACCACATGAGGCTACATGTGGCTGGTGACCAGTGGTGTTCCTCAGGGTTCTCTGGGGTTCTGGGACTCACCATTAAAAAGGATACTAATGTACGTGAACATGCCCAAGGCATACTCTGGATTTGTCTAGTTTGGAGAAAAGGAGGTTGAGGGGCAACCTCAGTGCTCTCTTCAGCTTCCTGAGGAGGGGAAGTGGAGAGGGAGGTGATGAACTCTTCTCACTGGTACCCAGTGCCAGGACACGCGGGAATGGCTCAAAGTTGCATCCATCAGGATGAGGAAACATTTCTTTATTCAGAGGATGGTGAAACCCTGCAAGCAGCTTCCTGTAGAGGTGATGGATGCTCCATGCCTGTCAATGTTTAAGAAGCATTTGGATAATGACCTTAATGCCATGCTTTAAGTTTTGATCAGCCTTGAAGTCTGGCATTTGGATTAGATGATTGTTGTAGGTCCTCTCTCCCTCCCCTCCCCTCCCCTCCCCTCCCCTCCCACATCCTTCCACCCAACCCCCTGTAGGTCATTCCTACCTACAGAG